>NW_027197180.1:0-67008 GCF_038502225.1 Cherax quadricarinatus | reverse complement strand
GCCCAAAAATGTAGATATACACCATTTTCTTGGAAAATTAAATAGCTTAGCCCATTCTATAAACTTTACTGTTGAGTTTGAAGAAAATAACTCATTGCCTTTTCTAGATGTTTTAATTATTAAGGGTAATAATGAATTCAAATTTAAAATTTACAGAAAACCTACAAATAACTGTTCCTATGTCCACTATTATTCCTCGCATCAAGATAGAGTCAAACTGTCTGTTTTCTCATCAATGTTTTTGAGAGCTTTACGAATTTGTAGTCCTGAGTTCATAGATGAGGAAATATCCAAAATTTATGAAATAGGTAATGATTTAAAATACCCAAGAAATGTATATGATAAATCTTTTAAAGTTGCTAGAAATACTTTTTACAATCCAAAAAGGGACAACCAGCCTTATTCAACTAAAAATATGTTGGTTCTCCCTTACCATAAAAACTTGGTTGATATGCCTTCTCTTCTTAAGACTTTTAATATTAAAGTTGTATTCAAAAATCTTGATACAGTAAAAAAAACTTTTGATAAAGAATTCCCCCCAAAATGCTGATGGATGTGTCTATAAGATTCCTTGTAAAATTTGCGATAAAGTTTATTACGGTCAAACTGGTAAAAATCTCGAACTAAGATTAAAATAACATAAATATAGCATTAGAACTGGACAAGATTCCAATGCTCTATTTATTCATGTAAGAGATTTTAACCATCCAATTGATTTTCAAAGAGTTGAGAAAGTAGTATCAAGCAAGTCCATGGTCGACAGGAATATAATTGAATCTTGTTTCATAAAAAGCAGTTTTGACAATAATATGAATATTTCCTTTGGTTTATATAAATTAGATCCATTTATAATTAATAGAATTTGGGAAGAATTTAATAATACACTGGATAAATAATAATTTTTAAATTTTCTTGGGTAGAATAGTTTGTGGGTGAGTTGTGCAAAGGAAAAATCCAAGTTGGGTCGGCGCGCGTCAGGTGTTTAACCGTTGTGGGATCTGATGGTGAGGTGCTGGCCAGACCCCTTATATAGCTTCCTTGGGTGCTTTACTTTCATAGTTCCTTGATAATGTGAGTAGTCACGAAAGCGCTTGGAATTTCTCTATTCTTTCAGAGTGGTTGTTTTGCATATATATATATATATATATATATATATATATATATATATATATATATCTATATATATATATATATATATATATATATAAACAAACACTGATCTCTGGCTGAAGGAGACTCGAACCTACGAACCTTAGGACAAGGTATGCAGTGCTTTACCAATCTACCCACACTGGACAATACCTTGGCGTGTAGCTTGCGCTACACGTTTGATCCAAGGCAGCCAGCTTTCAGGGAGAAGGCTTACAGCTTTTCATCTCATCCCCTACATGCATCAGCCTTACTAGAGATTTGAACAATGGTATTGTCCAGTGTGGGTAGATTGGTAAAGCACTGCGTACCTTGTCCTAAGGTTCGTAGGTTCGAGTCTCCTTCAGCTAGAGATCAGTGTTTCTGTATATTTCGCCTGCTCTCGCGAATTCCTTGCATATATATATATATATATATATATATATATATATATATATATATATATATATATATTATATTATATTATTTCATTCTCTTCCTGTATTTTCTGACCTCACAAACGATTGTTTAGTTTTTAATGATACATTGCAGAATGATAACCGTCTATGATCTTAAAACATATATTTCGAAAAAAAAATTCACTCAGGAAATTGTGTGCGCGCTTTTCCCTTGATGTAAGAGTCTCTGAACCAAGTTGTTGCTTTCTGTCACCTCCACTGTGTGTGGGTCTTTCTCTACCTAAAACTGTGTACATCAGAGTAAGTGTCAGCCTTTGTAGAGCGATAAGTGTACTCCCATGCTGTCAGCATAGTATCCTGGCGTTCATGGCTGTCACTGGGTGTAATTAGCAAAGATTCCTCTACTTACGGGCGACGGGCTATGGCAGGACTTCGCAGTAATATGGATGACCAATTTAGCAAAATTCAAGAGATCAAAAGTTCTGCTGCTGAGTTTCTAGTCGAGTTCGACCATCTAGTTACATAAGAACATAAGCAAGATGGAGTACCGAAGCAGGTCTACGGGCCCATTCTAGGCAGGGCCATTTCACACCCACTGAAGAAGGAAGGAGCATTGCTGCAGGTCAACTGACCTGTGATAGGCAGATCTAACTCGCCCACTCATATAACTGTCTAAAATATTTTTAAAGCTACACAGGTTTTAATTTCAATGAAGCTTCTCGAGAGTTCCATCCACTCATCTAAATCTAATTTTTTCTAACTTGAACCCATTACTGCGAGTATTGTCTTGGTTAAATATTTCAGCACGTTTTTTTATATCCCTTTTATTTATTCCTGGTTTCCATTTATATACATCAATCATATCCCCCCTAATTCTATTCCTTTCTAGAGAGTGCAGATTAAGTGCCCTCAGTCTATCCTCGCAGGAAAGATTTCTGATACATGGGGGAATAAACTTCTTCGTCTATCTTCCAGCGCATTTATGCCCATTATCTAATACGGTGACCAGAACTGTGTAGCATAATCAAAATATATGCTAACGATATATAGACTTGAATAACCTGACGACTCATGTTATTTATACTTCTCGATATGAAGCCAAGAATTCTATTCGCTGTATTGCGAACACTTACGCACTGTTGTCTTGGTTTTAGATTACTGCTAACCAGAACTCCTAAATCTTTCTCGCATTCAGAGTGATTAAGATTTACATTATTTAGTTCATAAGAATCAATGTTATTTTAATTTCCAAGGCTTAGAACTTTGCATTTGTCTATATTAAAACTGCGCTTGCCATTTCTATGACCACTGCATCAGTCTATTCCTAGGGTAGCATTGAAAAGAGGTTTGGGTTGGGGTTTGAGAAAAACCTGCCTAGTATGGGCCAGTTGATCTGTTGCGTTGTTCCTCCATTTTTATGTTATGTTCCTGTAGCGTACTAGTGTCCTAGTCAGAATTAATCGGACTACCTATTTTAGTGACATCGGCAAAATTGCTTATGTTGCTATTTATTCCCTCGTCTATGTGGTTCAAGTATGTTGTGAACAAAGGGCCCACCACTGTCCCCTGTGGAACACTGCTTGTGACGTCTCCACACTAATTTCTCCTCATTGTGCCTCTACTTTCCTCAACAATCTCCGATGTGAAACTTTATTAAAAGCCTTACTGAAGTTCATATACATTGTATAATATTCATTACCATGATCTACCTCCTCAAATACCTTGGTAAAAAAAAGGTAAATAAAGGAACACCCCTTTGAAAAACCGTGTTGAGACTCGTTGATCAATTTGTTTTTCAAGTTGGCTTTGAATAGCCTCAACAACTATTGCTTCCATCAGTTTTCCCACAGTGGTCTATAATTCTAAGATAAGGAACTGTCTCCTGCTTTGTGGATAGATATCACCTTTGCCGTTTTTCATTTATCTGGCACTGTGTAGTGAAACGTTGAAAAGACTATTCAATGATTTACTAAGTCCTTCCTAGCATTCATTTATAGCCCTTGAATCAATTGATTTCTTAAGTGTTCCTCTGATGTTTTGATTCTTCTATTAATGCCTCTGTTTTGACCTATGAGATGTTTTAATCTATTATTTATCCTTTTAGAGTTCTTTTTTCTTGATATATTTCGAAATTAAGTAGCCTGGGCGGCTTTAACTGTGTTTTGAAAAATATCATATTGGCAACCATCACAGCCTATCTGACTCACAGATTAATATCCAGTAAGATCACATTAGTTCATCCCAACCAGGTAATTTCTCAGTCTTATGAAAGCAGGCAAGCAGAAGTCAGGGACATTGACTTCTATGATATTGATATACTGATATATGGAAGCTCAGTGCTTTGTGATCGCTTTCCCCAAGCTCATTATTAACTTGATCATTATTAATTAGTGATTTCTCGTTGGCAAGAACCAAAACTCGAGATCTCCTATTAAATTACTCCAATAAATTTGTCTAACGTAAAAATATTCCCTTTACACAACATTTTATCCACGTGCTTTATGAATTTTGTCCCGTATAAGCTTACCGCGTTTCCCCTTCAAGGTTTGGGGGCCCAGTAAATCATTTCCGAGATTAATTTTTTTATGTCCCTTCAGAAACTGGAATCATATAGATACAGCGTGCATCGCTTTTACCTATATATGTTGTCTAATGCAACAGTTTAAAGTATTTCTCACTACATCGCCACTCCACCACCCTTTCCATTGACCCTATTGGTGTGAAATAATTTATAGCATTGGTATAAATCTTAGTACTGATGCCGACCATATGGTTTGAAAAAAAAACCGCATGAGAAAAGCACTTGGACATATTCATTAAAAAACGTTTCAGTCCTAAGACTATGATCACTTCTAACATACAGAGAATAAAATAACAGTATATATAGGCAGAGAGTTAGGGTGTGACTTATAGTGACCTGAAAAAATGACAAATTTGAGACGAGATCAGGTATATAATGAGATCCTTATTCCTGTGTTAGGTAGAGGCTGCTTTGCCTGGTTGAGTATAATGTATGTCAGTGTTGTTTTTTTAAGTGACGGCGATTAGCCGTCATACGGTTTATAAGCTGCTTCTCCGCTCCTATGCCGTATTCTATTCAAGATTGATGGACTAACCACATCGATTCAAGGCTGAGGGACTGATTACCTCATTCTCCTCCTGTTCTTCAAGTTAATCCTTTGTATGGACTGATGAAGCCACTGTGTGGCGAAACGTTTCCTCAATAAAGATACCCAAGAGTTGCACATGTGTCTAATTTAACAACATGTCGGTTCTTTGAACCATTCATCTACAATCTCCTTTGTCAGCCAAGCCCCTGAGTGCTTGGATATATCTTCTGGGAATGACTGGCCGTAAAAGCTCAGTAACTCGGAGTCCCCAAAAGGTTAATTCTTGGTTACCATCTCAGGAAATATTTCTTGTTGACGCTGGTAGTGAACTTGAGTTACAGGCTTCTGTCTCGGTGGCGGATACTGTATAAGAACATAAGTTGTTTATAATTTCTGTGCAGTGAGAGCACAGGTCTACAAAACCTGCTCTGGTTAAGTATATGCTCTATCATTTGTCAGTCAGGAGTGGGAAGTGAAGCATGAAGCTGAGCAACACATAATGAGGCCTCCTGAACGTTTCGCAGTTCATCCTAAGGTAAGCGTAAACAGCAGGCGAGAAATGATTTAATCTACAAGCTTTAGATTGGGTCATATGTTCAATGAGCTTCTCACTTTGATGGATTTAACTTTATTTGTAATTGTCTCCGTTTTCTGTTCTATTTCTCTCTCTCTCTCTCTCTCTCTCTCTCTCTCTCTCTCTCTCTCTCTCTCTGTCTCTCTCTCTGTCTCTCTCTCCCTCCCTCTCTCCCTCCCTCTCTCCCCCCACCAACGGCACAAGGACGTTGAGTTCTCTTGGTTTCCTGGACATATCGGGATCTCAGGAAATGAATGAGCCGATGCTGACCCAATAGCTTCTTATTCAGCTTATTCTGCAACAGATTTCTTGAAGCGAGACGGACCCAGTACCTTAGATCATCACGCTGTATAAGGTGTGGCATTATTGAGGACTTCGTCGCTTATCCTGTTCCCCTTGTAACAGTCATCGTCATTATCAGAGGATTACCTGCAGATTCAAGATTATTTACTCACGTCTTACGCATAACTATGATTGTAGCTAATCTCGCTCCCAATCCCTCTCAATTTGCCTTTAACCATGAAGCTGACTACATTTTATCTGTCTGACCATTGTGTCAGCTTTTTCGTATAGGTCGTGGTTTTCAAAAATTAACAAGATGATGGGTGTGACCTCCGGGAAATTTTAAGGACGTATTTATACGATAACAATTTAATATTTTTTTCCCCCTAACAAAGTTTATTAAATCTCGGAGACAAAAAATTTTACTTAATCGTGTATTTTTTTTTCGTGGAAGAAAGTCATGTTATTTTAGTATTATTTTTCGGAGGGATTATGTAGGTTTATATAACTTTTTTAATTTACAAGAGCTCTGAGTATATTCATGGGTCGAAACGTTTTTTTTTTTTTTTTTTTTTTTTTACACAGGGTTTGACAAGGTTAAGGATCCCTAGCTTTATTGACAAGCTATTTACAGGTTAAGGATTCCTAACTTTATTGGCAAGCTAAGAGCTGTTACCTACATCAGCTCATTTGAAAGCATTTTTATTGTTATGAGACATACAAGTAGGGAACAGGATGAAGTTGGAGCCATCTGTGGGCCAGCATTTTCAATTGATCAACTGACTTTATCTTGTTGACATCATTATGCTGTACGAATGTGTTCCATACTCGAGTCATCCTGGGTATGTATGATCTCAGATGGAGTGATGTTCTGGAGAAGGGTACAGCCAGAGTGAAATTGCTGCTTTCTGCCCGTCTTGTGGCATCAAAGCTTGTTTCACGCTGTCCTCGAAGTGGATCCAAGTGTGGTATTTTGACAATATTGGCCTTGTACATAACAGTAAGGCCACCCACATCCCTCCTATGTTGAAGGCTCTGCTGAAATGACAGATCTATCCAGGATGGGTCCAGGCGAGAGAAGAGACGTCTTGCTCTGTTCTCTACTCTGTCAAGCAGTCGCAGATGAGAGAGGGGGCAGGCAAACCAAGAAAGTGGAGCATACTCAAGGTGTGAGCGTACTTGTGCCTCGTACAGGATCTTGCAACCCCTACTGTCAAGCAGATGCGAGATACGGCGAAGTGCTGTAAGCTTCCTGGCTGCCTTGTTTGGAAGATTTACAACATGGTTCTTCATGGTTAGTTTGGAGTCAAATTTCACCCCAAGGATATCAACTTCTTCTCCAGGTGCCAACACCCTCCCATTCATCCTTACTACTGCACCAGCATTACCATCATGGTGCCTAGAGACGATCATCATTTGCGTTTTCTCAGGTGCAAATGTTACTTGCCATCTATTTCGCCAAGCTGATATAGCTCTCAGCTGGTGATTGATGTAGCTTAGAGCAGCTGGCATTTCTTCTCTTGGATAAGTGAATGTCAGTGTACAGTCGTCTGCATATGCATGTGATTCTGGGATGAGATGAAGAAGGTCGTTGAAGTAGACATTCCATAACAATGGACCCACCACGCTTCCTTGTTGAACACTTGCCCCAATTAGGATGTCTTGCTGATTCCGTTCCATTGAGAACTACACTTAGAGATCTACCATGAAGGTAATCACTGAGGAGACATAGTGTAGAGCGTGCAATTCCCAGTGCTTGAAGTTTTGCTAAGAGGCCCTGGTGCCACACCCGGTCGAAAGCGCCAGCAATGTCCAGTGCTACCACACAGCTGACTTTGGATTCATCTAGTGACTGGTGCCACTTAGTGGAGAGGTTTAACAACAGATCAGCAGCAGAGTAACCTTTCCTGAAGCCATATTGACGATCACAAAGTAGTGAGTGGTAGTCAAAAAACTCTGTCATTTGTCTTGAGATTATTGTCTCAAGGATCTTACCAGTGATTGACAGGAGTGACACTGGTCTGTAGTTGCTGATTTCTGCCCTGCTCTTCTTTTTGTGAACAGGGACTACATTTACCTCTTTCCATAGAGAGAGCCATTTACACTGTACTAGGCAGTGCTGAAAGATGCGAGTTAGAGGTATAATTCTCTCTCTCTCTCTCTCTCTTTTCTCTCTCTCTATCTCTCTCTCTCTCTCTCTCTCTCTCTCTCTCTCTCTCTCTCTCTCTCTCTCTCTCTCTCTCTCTCTCTGTCTCTCTCTCTCTCTCTCTCTCTCTCCCTCTCCCTTCTCCCTATTGTCTCATGAAGTTTAATACGTCTTACCCATCCATTGTTGCTACTGTGCCTCCATTCATCGCATTGTCTCAGCTCACTATTCTAAACTTTCACATCCATCACCTCCCACTCACAATACTTCCATATATCTTCCACTTCTGTCTCCCTCTATCAGAATTCTATATATCCTTCACATTTTTCCAGCCCATTTCTGTAGCCTCTCCCTCCCTCCTATTTCTCTCAGTCCTTACTATTTTCGTTTCTATCATTTCTATTGCAGAGACCCTTGCTGTCATCGCCTTTTCTTCCATTTTCCCGTCTTTCTCATTCCTTTCGTCCCGTTTTCACATTCCTTTACTTCTGCCCTCTCATCCCTTATCTTCCAGTCTCTCATATCCTACTTATATTTTATCACCCCTTTCGTTAAAGTCTCTCATCCCCTTACTTCAACTCATTCCCAACTTTCTCTTATTTCATTCTCATTCTCCTGCTCTCCCTAACCCCCCCTACCATCCTCACACCTGGAATTACCTGTATAATCCAATAACGTCAACGGGGCGTCGCCCAGCACTCCCTCATCTCGCACCGGAGAAAAACTCGTAATAAACTAAGAGTGAAACCGTTCTTTTCTTTTCAGAAATATTGAGAATACAGTCCAGATATATATATATATATATATATATATATATATATATATATATATATATATATATATATATATATATATATATATATATAATGTCGTGCCGAATAGGCAAGAATAGCGTTGCTGTTTAAGCAACGCTATTCATACTGATTAAAGCAAGCGAAAATTTGTGTATGCAATAATTTAGGTAAAATCATTCTGAAACTAACGAAAAAATATATTTAATTGTGTTTGTTTATTATTAAATGATTGCAAACTTACATAAAATATATCTAGTTGAATTAGGCTAAATTAAATTGCGCTTGTTATAATAACGTTAGGTAAGTTTTCTAAGGTTCTTTTGGTACAAAATTATTAATTTTTACGTTCCCGTAAATGAAAAAAAAATCTTTAAACGTATAAGAGAAAATTTTTAGAAAGGACTTAATTTTAAATGAGCTCTTGCTAATTGACCAGATTTACCTATTCGGCACGACATACATAAATTTCCAGTACACATATAAATCTCCCATGCCAGATGGATGGAATCCTTTATAAAACAGAATAGTCTGGAGCACTGCAGGAGGCCTACCGTAAGTAGAACGCCATGTGAATATCAACATGAATATGACACTTTAATACGCTTGTTATTAGTAAAATTTTCCACACTGTGTTAGTTTTTTCTGTAAGTTCATCCGTTGACACAGCAGAGGCGGCATTACTGCAGTTACGTTGACACAGCAGAGGCGGCATTACGGCAGTTACGTTGACACAGCAGAGGCGGCATTACGGCAGTTACGTTGACACAGCAGAGGCGGCATTACGGCAGTTACGTTGACACAACAGAGGCGGCATTACGGCAGTTACGTTGACACAGCAGAGGCGGCATTACGGCAGTTACGTTGACACAGCAGAGGCGGCATTACGGCAGTTACGTTGACACAGCAGAGGCGGCATTACGGCAGTTACGTAGGACTCAGACTTACTTTTTCTATTCTATACACAAATAACCCGCACATAGGAGAGAGAAGCTTTTGATGTTTCGTCATAAGTTGTAAACGGTCCAGTTCGGACCGAAACGTTGTTGTAAGCTTGTCTCTCCTATGTGCGGGTTATTTGTATATTGTTCCAGTCACGGTATTGTGCCTTTTTTGTTTTCTCTCTCTTCATTTTTTCTCATTTATATATTAAGGTTAATGAAGGTGTTTAGTAAAGGCACGATAATCTCCGTCAAAATATTGAAATTTGATATATTATTAATTATAAATGATTCCTATTGTGTCTCTGTATATTTTTGTACTCAATCAACACAAGCGTCATTTTATTTATATATATTGTGACTATACTTTTGTCTTAAAACACCACATTTTATCCACATTACGTAAAAATTATTTATATTAACACAGATGACATTTAAAAGTAATTTGATTACCCAGAGTAACATTTATCACAACCTGAGCACGGGATCTTTCAGCTGCCAGAGCTCGTTGGGGTGTCATCTGAAAAACCTTTCTTTAAAAGTGACTTCATCGTGATATAATTTCTAGACGAATCGTTCACATTTTAGGGAAGAATCTTGTTTTTACATTTAAGCTGTTCTTCTATTTATCTCACAAAAATTATAAATATGTAAAAAAAAAATGAGCAGTGTTTTGTGCTGAATAAAGTTCTTAGTGAAATCTAATTTAGAAAATTTTATAAATACGTCTCATGCTTAAAAAATTGCAAGTCACCTATTCTGAACACCCGAATTGGTTACTTTCTTATTAGCTTTAAAAAATAGGTGTTCACAACCAGGACGCTAGTCATGCTCTTTATATTCACTTTGAAGATTTGCCTTACTGATATTAGTGAATTTCCCTTGAGGGACGTACTCAGGGTGCTGAACGAATTAGACCTGATTTTACACGTACTGCAGCCACGTACTGCAGCCACGTACTGCAGCCACATACTGCAGCCACGTACTGCAGCCACGTACTGCAGCCACGTACTGTTCTTAAGGAAAACTCAAGACTTTGCATGAAAGTATTTTTGGCAAAAAAGGCCCATAGGGTTTAATCTATCGTTATTTAAATTTCTTGAATGTTAAAAGCCCTTCATATAGTATAGGAAAATTGGGATCCCTTGAGCAGAATTTACGTCTCAGAATTTAAGTCGTATCAAACAAGAGTGAATTAACTATCCACATTATCATTAACTATAATTATTAATGTTGACATTCCATAATTTGCAAATAATATTCACTGAGTTTACTACATGTGAATTCGAAAATGCATTTATGCAAGAGAAAGCAACAAGGCCAGTCAGGAAAGCCATGGAATACATTGCCACTGAAGAAAGTACAGGTCTTAACAATTTTTATAGGGGGAGGGGGGATAGGCTATACATAAAGTAGATGGGGTGTAAAGTTTTGTAAGTCAGGAAAATCCTGTAATAAAATTATACCATCGTAGGTACTGTATACTGTCTCCTACTCAAAGAATTAGATCCAACCTTATGGATATAGAAAAGTATAGCGATGATCGATATGTGTTGAAATTCGACTCTCCCTCTCTCCATAACTCTCGTTGAGGTAACTGATTTTAAGTGTTACCCTTTAAGTCACTCAGGCCGCTAAGTACCGCAAGGATAAGAAAGCACCCGCTGTTGTGGTGGCCGTCATAGTAACAATTAGGTCACTGGGTCTAGTCCGGCTACGTCAGTGGTGATAGATACAAATAGAGTAACATTTTTAGTACTAGGAGACTCATTTGTGTATAAGGTCTTCAGAAAAAGTTGCTGCATTCTTAGGGTGGATGGTATAACAGAATATTTCAGTGGAGTCGGCATCCCAAGGCGTTATTTATTGAAGATAAACTGGCTTTGTTTGTTCACAGTGGAATAAGTCATCCAGTCAACCTGTCTTGGATACACGACTGATATTTTTGCATATTTTAAAGTTTGTTGGTTTATACGCTATGATAATATTTGTTAATCTAGGTTTAATTAGTGTAAGTTAACATCTATTTACACAGAACAAAAAAACAAAGCTCGGAAAATATCCAGCGATTTGTAACAGGAATAATACCTGTACTGAGAATTGAGTTATGAAGACAGACTAAAGGAATTGAAACCTATGACCTTAGAACAGAGGAGGACTGAGTAAGAAATGATTGCGGCATATATGATGACACTAAGCAGAGAGACAGACTATTTGAAATGCAAGGTATAAGGGCGAGGAGTCAAACATGGAAGCTAAGTGGAATGATCAAGATGACGTGATAGAAGCAACGCAATGCGCAGCTTCAAGAGTGGGTATGATAGGACTTATGAGGCCAATAAGCAATAATGCCGGCGATAAATGGTATAAAATACCGACACGATGGAAAAATAAATACGAATCCAGTACAATGCGATGCTTTACTGATTACGCTTCTACGACACAGAGGGTGAAACGTAGTCAATAAAGGATTGCATTATACTGCATTTGTAGCTATTGTAGTTTAAAATCCGGGGCCAGGAGCTGCGACTCTTTCTCTCCAAACACAACTCTGTGAGAACTGGGGTGAGCACACACACCTCGGGGAACATTAACAATTCACAAGGCTGGTGCAGGAAGCAGTTGCATTCTAGGAGAACTTAATACTGCTTCGTGATTAATTACTCAGAAGTAATTTTCGGCTCATTTTCCCTCATCTGGAAGTGTTGTATTATTTAGATAGCCACATCGAGGCCATTTTCATGGTTGCCCTAGCAACGAGGTAGTACAGGGAATTGCCAGCAGCAATTGGCCAGATTCCTCCATCCCCATTAGAGCACAGAATGACGCGCAGAAAAGAAAACAAGTGTGATTACCTCGGGGACATGCACGCAAACGCTGGAACATGAGGCTCTGTTGCATCTCGGCAACAGAGATGCAACAGAGCTGCTTGTTAGTTCACGTTGAAAAGACACGGCAAACTTCTGGCTGCAACGCCTGGAAGCCACCAGCAGTAGCTGCTCGTTTGGTGCTTCTTGCGGTCAGTGGCTATCCCCTGCTCTGTGAGAATCAAAAGCTTCAAGACCCGTAGTCACTCCACCTGCGTTGACGGAAGACAACTTTATACAAAGCACATAGCCAGAATATCTGTTGACCAGTGTATCCTTAACTGTGCTGAAAATGTTCCCCATTTGGGAATCAGAAACATTTGGGAATCAGAAAGCAGAAAATTAACGTTAAACAATGTAATGGTATAGAAAACCGACGTTGAAAAATGAGACGCTTTTACAGCATTTGAGACTCTTATTCAGGAAATGTTTCGCCAGCCAGTTGCTTCTTCAGTCTAATACAGAGAAGATCGGTTTAAGATGAGGAAAAGAATGAGGTAATCGGTCTCTCAGCCTGGAGTCAATGTTTTCCATCAATAATGGACTGAACACAACTCTAGGCTGAGGGACTGATTACCTCATTCTCCTCATCTTTCACCATTCTTCTCTGTATTGGACTGAAGAAGCCACTGGCTGGCGAAACGTTTCCTCAATAAGAGTCTCAAATGCTGTAAAAGCGTCTCATTCTTCAACGTCGGTTTTCTATACCATTACATTGTTTAACGTTAATTTTTTTGCTTTCTGATTCCCAAATGATGAATATTCCCTGTGTTATTTTTTTTTTTAATATATTTTATTTAAAAAGCACAATACATATTCATATGTATACTATGCATACGTTACATAAACTAAGACATGTTATCCATGAAATATGAAACAACAATTCCACATTCCCTATCCCAGCTCTTAACCTATACTTAATAGTCACACTTCAATTTAACATGATTGCCATCCCCAAAAATTCAATCATACATGTGACTACACAAAAGGCAACCCACACCCAAACATACAGTATGGTTCAATAAATTCAAATACAGTTTCTTACTCATAAAAGACTATATAATCCAAAGAAAATCACACGTAGTACATTATACATAAAAGGCTATATACAAAGTCATACCCATATAATCGGTTCCTTACCCCCTCATTTTAACAACGAATACAAGAACGTATAAGTGATTAATAAAAAGAACTATACTGGATATTATCAAAATTCCTCTACCACACATTCCAGAACTTAAATAACACGTTACCCTTAGGTGAATTACCACCATTTACAAACCCCTTTTTAACAAATTAATAAACCAGTGCATACAAAAAATATTTTCATGCACAGTTTTGACAAAAAAAAAAAAAAAAAAAAAAAAAACTCAAGTAACCTAACAATCAAAAAACAACCAGAACAAAAATACATAAGAACACAGATATGTACATTATGTTACTACACGGACACACTTGTATAATTGGCAGAATATACATCCACAATATTCCATATCAATAATAAAAAACAACAACCATGAAAATCAGAACATCATTGTATAACATGTGTTTTACACATAAATTAGAGGATACACTTCTTTAAACAACCTATGTACATATTTAATATAAACCATATCAAATGGGTTCTCACAAGGACGGGGCAAACTTGTTAATGACTAAACAAAATTCTAATCTCCCTATCTGAAACACAATTAAACCTCCTTGACTAAGTCATATTCTTCACATTCTCTTGTGCCAAGGTATTACAATCCTTCTTTTATAAAGAAGTACCGTTATAAAGGAAATACTTGTATACTAATTATCTAAAGAAAAACTAATCAAGGTTAATATGGAAAGTACTTGCAGCTACACGTTAAAACTACTAAAAAAAAAAAAAAAAATAAAAAAAAAAAAAAAACTTGACTACAGTTTTTACTTGCTTTATTTTATATTTTAAAACCCCTTCTCAACGTTAATAAAAACACATACTATAATTCACTGGTAAATCATTTTTTCACGTGTTCAGTACTACTTGGCCTAAAAAGCATAACAGCCACTTAAACCACCTCTCCTCGATAGTGAGTGCAATAATATACCCAACCAATATGTAATGCAAGGCATTCCAATTATGACAATGTATCCAAGGTACTGATCGCCAATATCAAATATCTCTACAGGAACATAGCCATTTCATAAATATATGCCCTCACTATCTCACCCTCACACCACCTTCCACACTGCTATCCTAACCTTACACCCCCCCCTCACAAAAAAGACCCTACCCTTGCCCCCCCCCCCTGTTCCCTTAGAAGCTGTGCTACAGAAAAATTACGATAACCTATCGAAAAACTTGAATCCCATCTCCCCCCATATATTAACCTATTCCTACACCTTGTCCTATAAAACCTCGCTGCTAACGCTTTTATCCTCAACTGCCCTACAATCTGCCTCATACCCCAAGAAACATGCAAATAATCTGCCATGACATACATCAAAGCCCTACCCACCTCACTTGCTACCCCACTAACATCCATTGACAACGATCTAAGAAAAGACCAACTCCCCCCCCCCCCAACAGCCTAATAACCCCCGCCATCCAGACTCTCACCACTTCCAAAGATGAACAAAAATATACCACATGATATGCCGTCTCCTCCTCCCCACAGAATAAACATGTTGCCTCTCTAACAAACCCCATCTTATGCAACATATACTTAGATGCCACCACACCCATTAGAAAACGATACACCAACTCCCTAACCCTTGCTGGTATCCGAAGCGTCCTGAACTCCCTCCATATGACCCTCCAGTTATACATGGGGTATACTGTGACCCCCTGCAATGCACCCCTTCCCCACACCACACCCACCACTGCTTTTACCTTCAACCTTTTTACCTGCCCCACTGCCAACATGAATCTTATTACATCTTCACACTTTCTCAAATCCCTACCACTCCACCAGTTTCTAGCATCCCTCATCACCCTATCCACCCTAACACCCCTCTCCCCCCCCACCCTTAAATACCTCTGCTTAATATATAAAACCATTACCCTAGACCCTAAGTCCAACAAACCTAGACCCCCCCTTTTCACCTCCGTCATGACCACATCTTTGGACAACCAGGCCCTCCCAAACCCCCACACAAACCTCAACACCCTCCTCTGTATTTCCTGTATATCCTGCACCCTCAAAGGGAACACCTCCGCTACACCCCAGACCTTGCTATACACCACCGAATTAATTACCAACACCCTCTGCTGTAACGCCACTTCACTGGCCCTCAAACCTTTTAACTTGCCTATAACCCTACTCGTGACTGCTTCTGAGTTAATCCTCCTACATTCCTGCAATTGCTTCATATACCATATCCCACACACCTTAATTCTATCACAAACCGTCCATCCCATCTCCTCCCCCAATCTCCCCCCAACCCATGTTCCTACTTCTAATAACCTAGACTTTGCTAAATTAACTACCATTCCTGAAACATACCCAAAGCTCCTAATGACCTCTCCCACCCTACGTAAAGCCTCCCCACTCGTAACTAACACAGTTGTATCATCCACATAACCTACTATGCCCCCCATACTTCCCCCCCCCCACCTCCCCCAATTCCTCGTCCACAGCCTCAAAGAAAGGATGTTGCACGCATGCAAAAAGCAACTGTGACAGCGGGCAACCCTGCCTTAATCCCTGTTCCATCATCACCGCCCCCCCCAGCTTACCATTAACTTGCACCCTCATTACAGCCCCCTCATACAGCGTGCGCACCCACCTCACTACCCCCCCTCCAAAACCCAATTTCTCCAAACATCCCCACAAAAAGTCCCTCTTCACACAGTCATATGCCTGAGCCCAATCCAAGCCAAGGACGCCCCCTCCCTGACAGTTCTCTATAAAATCCCTTATCGCACTATGCCCATTCTTCATAGTCCTTCCCGGAATCCCATACTGTCCCTCATGTACTCTACTCCCAATTACCTTCTTTAACCTGTTCCCCAATACCTTCGCAAAAATTTTGTAATCCGTACACATTAACGACAACGGACGATAATCTCCCAAACCCTTCTCCTCTCCTCCCTTCTTTGGCACCAAGACAACGACCCCAGTTCTCTGTGTTTGCGCCATTCTGCCCCATTTCAACATATAATTCAGAACCTCCACTAGGCACTCCCTCAGAACCTCCCAATGCGCTTTGTAAAAATCATTAGGTAACCCATCTATTCCCGGTGCCTTCCCCTGACTCAACCCATTCACCACTTCCCCCACCTCCTCCCCCGTAATGCCTCCCTCCAACTCCCTATCCCTCTTCCCCATACCCTGCGGTACCCTAATCCCACTAAATGTTTCTATCCCACCTACCCCTCCCCTTCTCTTCCATTTCTCCGTAAACCAATCATCAGCATACCTACTAATAGAATCTGTGTCAGTGAGACCCTGTCCCCTCACATAACCCTCCCCACCCTCCACAACAATATGCGCCACGGTAGTCCTCAACTGTCTGTCCTTGAATTTTCTGAGAACATACCCGGTTGGCTTATCACCCTTTAGTACGTCCTCCAATCCTGCCCTGACCCTGAGTGCATCAAAACGTTCATTATGCATCTCTACTAAACGACTCCTAAGTTCCCCCATAACTCCTTCCCCTCCCTCCCTACTCCCCCCCGCATAACAATCATTCAACTGACCCTCTAAATAATTCTGCAATCCAAACCTCCAACGTGCCCTTTCCCTGCCCCTCTTCCTAAAAAATTCTACAATTTTCACCTTTGCCTGCAACTCCCACCAATCTAACAAATCCACCTCCTCATCCCTAGCCTCCCAAAAGCCCTTCCACCATGACTGAAAAGACCGACCTTGATCCTCCTCCTGTAAAAGCCTCACATTTAATTTCCAATAGCCCTGATATATTCTCGGAATACCATCCACCCTAAGATCAGCCAACACTGCTCTGTGGTCTGAAAAACCCACGTCTACTGTTCTAACTCTCTCCACTCCTATCCCCTGCCTCACATAAATCCTATCCAACCTTGCCTCATAACTCCCCTGTACATAGGTATACTCAACCTGATACCCCCCCCCTGCCAACCACATCTACCACCCCGACATCACCCAATGCATCCCTTAAAACACCCAACACACACCCCGCCCCCCTAGGAACTACGTCTACATGCCTAATCACACAATTCCAATCACCTCCAATTATCGCTATGGCAGGTAAACCCCTGAGATGATATAACAAAACGTCACGAACAAAATCTGATTTTATCCTTACGTTACCAATCGCAGGCATATAAACTCCCACAAAACATACCCTACTCTCCCCCAACCACCCATCCACCCGAACAACCCTCCCCCCACCCCCCTCCTCTCACCCCATGACTCGCAAGGGACTGGTCTCCTTTACTAAAACAGCCACTCCGCCCTTTAAAAGCGTTGCCATGCTCACAAACAACTTATATCCTCTCAATCTCAACTCACTACCTGACTTATAGTTATGCTCCTGTAGGAAACCAACATCAACATCGTACCTTTTAAGGAACCACTCCAACCACACCCTTTTAACCTCAGTTTTTAAGCCATTAGCATTTATCGTTACACACCTGAATGGTCAAGGAGAGGCGGCTTACCCCTATGCCGCTGTGGCTTGCTCACACTTCCCTTCAAGCTGCTTACACTTTCCTTATTACTCTTTTTAATAGAACTTCCTACCCCCCCTTGTCTCTCCCCCGATTTTCCCTGTACTCCCCCCCCTGTAGGGGAATTGCGGACCACCTCCGCCCAAACCTTCTTACCTGGTCTTTGCCCAGGTGTTAAAACATCATCTAATTCAGTCAGCCCCGCTGGTCTCTTCCTAGAGCTGCCTCCCAAAGCCACCTCTTCCTCAGGTACATCCTCCCTGTGTACCTCTGCCACTACAAGTGTATCCTTTCCAGTGTTCCCTACTACTTCCGACTTCTCACTCAGGCCTTGCAATTGCTGCTTTTCACTGATCCGTTCATCCATGTCCCCTCCTACCAAGGCCTCCTCCAAGAATTCCTGGAGCACTGACTCCAAGGACACCTCCTGTGTCGTCTCCACCACTTCCTCCACCACCTCAGATGTTGGAGAAGGAACTTCCTCCTCCACCGGGAGTGTGACACACGTCCCCATCTGTTCACCCTCCTTCTCCACCTCCTCACTCCATAGAGTAGTCCCATTCTTCGCCGCCGCCACCACACTCGCCTGCTGGATGTCCTCCACCGGGACTGACACCCCCGGGGCAACTCTACGTGCACATTGTGCCGCTATATGGTCAAAAGAGCCACAAAGACGACACGTTCTCCTTTGCCCCACATACGACACATATACCTGATTTCTGGTGCCTGGCAACATTACATACGAAGGTATAGGCGTCTTTAAAGTCATCTTGATATTGTATGACCCTTCCGGGAGGCCCACATATGGTCCATCCCGCCATACCCCACCTCTGGCTTCATGAATGACACCATACTTGCGAAAAACTTCCTGTATACCAAACTGCGTTGCCTCGAAGGGTACATTCCTCACTCGTACCCACGTGTAGAATGTAGATACGTCATGCAAGCACACATCCATCGTCGAGTTGAGACACATTCGCCGTTCCTGGTACTCCTCCACCACACTGCTGTAGTAGCTATTCCTCAGGAACTTTACAAATACTCGTTTCATCCCATTAAGGGCCACACCATACAGTTCCTCATTAGGGATACCATATAAATCCCTAATAATTGCAGGTAGAACGACGTTCATAGTAGCAGGGCTCAGAGAACCCCTCAACAGCTCAATGCAAACTGTATTAATCCTCCTGCCGGTGTACTCCGCCATGTCTGAACAGTGAAAACTGCGCAGAAACCAGTTGTAGTGGGAGCTACTGCACAGTGCGTCCGCACGGCCCAACAGCGATGCGAACAATGATTAATCATAAAGCCAAAATATGCAATAACACATAATACTGTATAATATACTGCATACGGTATAGTCTACAGTCAGACAATTGTATCCTTTCAGTGTCACAGTCACTTATCTAAGTAAAAGTAATGTACTGACTTTGATTATGAGGACAAAATGTCTTTAATCTCGCCATAGTGCCGGCACCACTGAACAGGTCGCCATCTGACAGTCAGTCCTTAGCCTTGCCATAGCGCCAGCATCACTGAACAGGTCGTCATCTGACAGTCATGCCTCAATCCCGCCGTAATGCCAGTACTGCTGAATGAATCAGTCTATGGTAAAGATCTGCTTCAGGTGAGTTTCCTTTGGTGACTAAATGAAGACCATCAAAGCAACCATGTAAGCTATTAATATTTAGGCTTCTGACTCACGAGATCTAAACACGACTGCGAACAAACCACGGAACGGGTGAGTCCTAAAACGTTATGGGTTCAAGTTTCATGCGTTCCGTGATTTGTGCTCCTAAATGATACCCATCTGGTGGTGTTATCGGTTGAGATATTGTTCGTCGTGGCTCTTCATTGACTGGAAGGTTAATCAGGCTGTTTGTGCCCGTGGCACACAGTTCATTGCAGTCAAAACACGTTCGTTTACCAGGAACTGCTTGAAATAATTTGTCTTTTCTGGATGACAGGTGTGTGTAAGTGACATTTGGAAACTCTTATTGGATTCACGAAATCGTAATGACACGATTGCAAACAAACCATACCACGGATGGGGCTTGAACCCGCGGTCAGAGAGTGTCAAAACTCTCGACCGTCGCGTTAGCCACAGGGCCATCTAACTTCAATAAGATTCGTCCAACTAGGTATATTTCTACACCATAGGAAGGTTAGCATAGGCACCATTGTGTCCACAAATGCAAGTTTTTACAGACAAATTTCCCGCTAGCATGGCCTTGACGAACTCTAGTTCAAGTCCCCTCAAAGCCGTCAACATGCATTTGTGGACACAGTGGGGCCTACGCTAACCTTCCTATGGTGTAGAAATATACCTAGTTGGACGAATCTTATTGTGGCTAGCTGGCACAGTGGCTAACGCGACGGTCTGGAGTTTTGAGAATCTCTGACAGCAGGTTCAAACCCCACCCGTGGTATGGTTTCTCTTAGTGGATGTGTGTGAAGATGACCTTTAGAAACTCTTAGTGGATATTTTCAGGTGTTTGTAGTTGATCTTTGGATCTCTTGGTGGATGTTATCATCGAAAGCTGAAGTTGTAACAACATCTCTGTAGTAGAGATGTATCGGATGTGAAAATTTAGATATCCGTGGATGCAGATGTGTATGAGGATGGCTTATTTATTTTGCGGATGCGGATGCATGTGCGGATATGTTTACAGTAAAATGCTGTTGCGGATGTAAGAAATTGTTCGGATGTTCCGCGGATGCGGTTGTGGGTACGGATATCTGATACATCTCTACTCTGCAGCAGGATCTCATGTGCTGAGGTACCCTCTCTGATGCCGTGGTACTGTCTTTGGTGTCGTGGCACCATCTCCGGTGTCGTGGCACCATCTCTGGTGTCGTGGCACCATCTGTTGTGTTGTGGCGCCATCTCTGGTGTCGTGGAACTATCTCCAGTGTCGTGGGACCATCTCTTGTGTCATGGCACCATCTCCAGTGACGTGGGACTATCTCCGGTGTCGTGGCACCATCTCTGGTGTCGTGGCACCATCTCTTGAACCGGTCTGGACTTGTGTGAAATTTATCTGACGTCTGAGGGTAAACATTAAGATTATCGGACGTTAGAACGTTTCGCCCAGTCTTGGGAGAAGCCTCGTGCTTAATTAAAGGTGTCCCACTGCTTTCAGTACAATTTTTCCCCTTTTTTGTGTATTTTTTCCCTGCTAAGAGTTTCCATTTTTTCCCTGCTCCCGCAGTGTTCCCCTTCCCTTTATTTTCTTGCTAATATGTGTTCCGATTTTTGAGGTGTCAGACGGGATTTTGTCAGGGTATTAAAAGATTACCTCTTTTCCTTTTTTTTTGGAAATAGCTAAAAAAAATTGATAAGAATTCATTTACCTTGCGTACGCAAGCGTCACATTCCCCCTTCTCTCTTTTTTTTTAATATAAAATTTTTTTTCCCGATGTACGGGAAAAAATAAACGACATGTTTGTGCAGGTGGGGAAAAATTGGGTTAGTAAAACTGACTAATTTTCGTCACATCGGGAAGAAAAGAATTGAAGAATTGGACACCTGTATAACATCAGGTTATTTTTATTCTGCAGAAGTATTGCTTTATCAATAGAAAAGAGAAGACTGAAGAGGTTTAAAATGAGGTAATCAGTCCCTCAGCCCAGGGGCAGGTGTTTAGTAGCGAAGTCTTGAAAGTATTGGTTGTGGTTACCAAAGGGTCTTTCTGGCCCTTGAAACAAGGGAATGAACTTCCTAGATCAGACACAAAAGAGAAGTGTACCTCTAGTACTGCCAAGAAATGAGGATACAGATACCCCGTCGCAGTAAATAATAATAATAATAATAATAATAATAATAATAATAATAATAATAATAATAATAATAATAATTATACACAAATAACCCGCATATAGGAGAAAGAAACTTTATGACGACGCTTCGGTCTAACTCGGACCATTAAGTAGTCATACTAACGCACGAAGGTAAGGGAGCCAGTATATATATATATATATATATATATATATATATATATATATATATATATATATATATATATATATATATATATTTATATTTATTTATTATCACACTGGCCGATTCCCACCAAGGCAGGGTGGCCCGAAAAAGAAAAACTTTCACCATCATTCACTCCATCGCTGTCTTGCCAGAAGGGTGCTTTACACTACAGTTTTTAAACTGCAACATTAACACCCCTCCTTCAGAGTGCAGGCACTGTACTTCCCATCTCCAGGACTCAAGTCCGGCCTGCCGGTTTCCCTGAATCCCTTCATAAATGTTACTTTGCTCACACTCCAACAGCACGTCAAGTATTAAAAACCATTTGTCTCCATTCACTCCTATCAAACACGCTCACGCATGCCTGCTGGAAGTCCAAGCCCCTCGCACACAAAACCTCCTTTACCCCCTCCCTCCAACCTTTCCTAGGCCGACCCCTACCCCGCCTTCCTTCCACTACAGACTGATACACTCTTGAAGTCATTCTGTTTCGCTCCATTCTCTCTACATGTCCGAACCACCTCAACAACCCTTCCTCAGCCCTCTGGACAACAGTTTTGGTAATCCCGCACCTCCTCCTAACTTCCAAACTACGAATTCTCTGCATTATATTCACACCACACATTGCCCTCAGACATGACATCTCCACTGCCTCCAGCCTTCTCCTCGCTGCAACATTCATCACCCACGCTTCACACCCATATAAGAGCGTTGGTAAAACTATACTCTCATACATTCCCCTCTTTGCCTCCAAGGACAAAGTTCTTTGTCCTTGTCTATATATATATATATATATATATATATATATATATATATATATATATATATATATATATATATATATATATATATATATATATACACTGGCTCCCTTACCTTCGTGTGTAATTGTAACTAATCAGTGGTCCAAGTCGGACCGAAACGTCGTCATAAACTTTTTTTCTCTTACTTGAGTGTTCTTTGTGTATAGTTCCAGTCACGGTATTGTGCCTTTGTGTTCTTAACAATAATAATAATAATTGGAGGGAGAGAGAGTGGAGGAGGTGAATGTATTCAGATATTTAAGAGTGGACGTGTCAGCGGATGGGTCTATGAAAAATGAGGTGAATCATAGAATTGATGAGGGGAGAAAGGTGAGTGATGTACTGAGGAGTCTGTGGAGATAAAGAACTTCGTCCATGGAAGCAAAGAGGGGAATGTATAAGAGTATAGTTTTACCAACGCTCTTATATGGGTGTGAAGCATGGGTGATGAATGTTGCAACAAGGAGAAGGCTGGAGGCAGTGGAGATATCATGGCTGTGGGCAATGTGTGGTGTGAATATAATGCAGAGAATTCGTAGTTTGGAAATTAGGAGGAGGTACGGGATTAGAAAAACTGGTATCCAGAGGGATGAGGACTGATTGTTGAGGTGGTTCGGACATGTAGAGAGACTGGAACGAAACAAAATGACTTCGAGAGTGTAGAAATCTCTAGTGGAGGGAAGGCGGGGTAGGGGTCGGCCTAGGAAAGGTTGGAGGAAGGGGGTAAAGGTGGTTTTGTGTGCGAGGGGCTTGGACTTCCAGCATGCATGCATGAGCGTATTTGATAGGGGAGAATGGAGACAAATGGTTTTTAATACTTGACGTGCTGTTGGAGTGTGAGCAAAGTAACATTTATGAAGGGGTTCAGGGAAACCGGCAGGCCGGACTTGAGTCCTGGAGATGAGAAGCACAGTGCCTGCACTCTGAAGGAGGGGTGTTAATGTTGCAGTTTAAAAACTGTAGTGTAAAGCACCCTTCTGGCAAGACAGTGATGGAGTGAATGATGATGAAAATTTTTCTTTTTCGGGCCACCCTGCCTTGACGGGAATCGGCCGATGTGTTAATAAAAAAAATAATAAATAATAATAATAATAATCTTCTACAGTTACATGATACAACTGATATAGACCCGGCTGATATACAGAAAGTTCTTGGATAGGCAGAGCATTTCAGGCAACTTATTCTCCCCAAGATGCGGCTCCACAATAGTCGGCTAACACCCAGGTATCAGATTTCTACTTAGTAGAAAGTGTAAGGAAACGCGCCTAACGTTTCATCCGTGCCGGGGGTCGATCCCGGCACTAGCTACGATTACTGCTTACCTTCCAGAATATGAGGAAAAAAGATTATGCTTCTCCTAGAGCAGATAGATAGATAGATAGATAGATAGATAGAGAGAGAGAGAGAGAGAGAGAGAGAGAGAGAGAGAGAGAGAGAGAGAGAGAGAGAGAGAGAGAGAGAGAGAGAGAGAGAGGTTTATGTATCTCCCAAGACCAGGAAGAAAAGATTTCTCTCGGACAGAGAATAAAAGACCTACGGTCATCTGAGAGTGATGAGGAAAGGTACGTGTTCCTTCAAGAGCGATAAGAAACAGTTGTTGGTTCCTTCCAGAGAGGGAAGAGATGGTTTATATACCTTCCAAAGAGAGTAGAAAAGGTTCATATACCTTTCAAATCAGAAAGAAAAGGCTCATGAATGTTTAACAGCGGGAAGAAAAGGCTCATGAATGTTTAACAGCGGGAAGAAAAGGCTCATTAATGTTTAACAGCGGGAAGAAAAGGCTTAACACCCAGGACGATAAAAAAAAGGTTTATGTAACTTAAGAGGACGAGATGACATCGTGAATCATACTGTAAAGATGTCTCCGAGGACGGAAGGAAGATGGGGTGTTTATGTTGAGGGAGAGAGAGAGAGATGGAGATGGAGATGGTGGATGCAGGGGGATGGAGAAGATGGGATGGAGAAGATGGGAAGGAAAGAGAAAAATATGAGATGAAGTTTTCTGTATAGTGTCAGTGACGGGAGGGAGTGGAAATGTGATGGGGGGCAAAACGTGGGATAAAGAGTAATAATGGGAAAGTAAAACATAGAGGTGGATAGGGGAACGGACAGGATGTGGAATGGGTTTGTAAAGGAAGAATGAGTAAGGAATGGGTGTGGGGTGAGTGCTGGTTATGGGTGGATGGAAGGAATGAGGTGGATATGGGTGCTGGTTATGAGTGGATGGAAGGCCAGAGAGGAAAAGGAGGAAGTTGAGGGAGGGATGGGGTAGGGAAGAAATGGGATTGAGGTGGGAGAGGGTGGGGATGGAATGAGATGGAGGAGGAGCAAGGCACAAGAGAGAAATGGAAAGACGATTGCCATTAAAATGAGAGAAAGTATAGTAAAGAGGGAGTGGAGGACGGAAAGAGGGAAGAGGAGAGGAGAGGAAGGGGAGAGACCAGTACCGTCCCAGGGCTATTGTCTCCTTTTGTGTGAGATGAGCTGGTAAATGACAGACTCACTGGGAAGGAGGAGGAGAACGTCGAGTGAGGGGGAAAAAAGAAAATGAGAAACAGGCGAAAGAGGATAAGCAGGGAAACCAGGATGAATAGGGGAAGTAGGAGAAACAGAATGATGAGGAAGAGAAAGGGGAGTAGGAATAGAGACAGGAAGAAGGAAATGAAGGAAGGTTAGGAGGAGTGGGTGAAGGGATGCCAGTCAAGTCTTACACCTTGGCTCGGCCTTGATCTAGAGCACGACACAGCCATGCTACTGCTAATTTTGTCTGTTAAAACCTGCAGTTGTGGTCACACTGTGGCCAGTGCTAACCTTCCTAGCGGGTTTCCAGAAACAACCATTTGGGTAAATTGTTAGGCCGGCATGGCACAGTGGATAATGCACTGGCCTGTTAATTTTAAAACTGGTTTGTCTTATTTCAAACCACACTCCTTTCAGGGCGACAGTGCGAAACGTGGTATAATAATTACAAATCTGCATTACCTTCCACTCTGGCCAATCATTGGTTATTGCAGGCAGACAGTTCGGTGTTAACGTCATTGGTTCATAACAGAAGGACCTGAGTTCGATCCTCGGGAGGGAGACCTTACGTTTGCTTTCTTACACCCATATATTCCCTCTTTTCAGGAAGCAGTAACTGGGTACCTGGTTGTTAGCGTGATGCGTTACATGCATCCTGGGAAAGAGGACAAAAGGGCAAAATGAACGCTTTCTCGGTTTATCCTGGATTAATAATCCTCTAGGATAATCAGAGTAAAATCCTTTGCCTCTGGATTTTATGCTTTACTGCCATCAACGGATACACATGAATATAAAGTAAAGGTTTAGTTCTTTGTAAAGGTTACAGTATGTAAGTACAATTTTGGTTTGGTAAGTAGAAAGAAAGAATGGAGAAAGGACAGTTGCAGAATAAGCTTTCACTGTGAAAATATATATACATATCTCTATGTAGAGCTTCATCCACGTCAATGACAGAGAGACAACAGCGACAGCACTAAGTATACACCTCGCCATTCAGAGCCCAGACATAACACACACAAAAGTAATAATAATAGCTCTTCTTTCGCTAGAATGAGATGTTAACTGGCTTGTCAGAGTCAAAGGTAAGACATTTTTCAGCGCTATTAGCTGTCATGGTGGTGATAGGAGCGGGTAATGGTCGTGATGACGAATAGGCCGTGTAATAGGCGGAAGGCGAGCTAGTGGCGCAGACGCTGCACAAAGGCACTAATTAATTAGCTCAAAGGTCCAAGAAGAAAGAAGGAAGTGAGAGTAAGTCGGGCGGAGGGAGGAGAGAGAGAGAGAGAGAGAGAGAGAGAGAGAGAGAGAGAGAGAGAGAGAGAGAGAGAGAGAGAGAGAGAGAGAGAGAGAGAGAGAGAGAGAGAGAGAGAGAGAATGAGAGAGACAGAGAGAGGGACAGAGAGACAGACAGAGAAGCAGAGACACACACATATTAAGAAGAGGTATGATAAAGCTCATGGAGCAGGAAGAGTGACCTAGTAGCGGCCAGTGAAAAGGCGAGGCCAGGAGCTGTGACTCGACCCTTGCAACCACAACTAGGCGAGTACAACTAGGTGAGTACACACACACACACTCACACACACACACACATAAGGGACACTACAAGAGAGAGAGGAGAGGATGAACCAGCAAGGCTGGACTTAGTATTCACCTTGAGTAGTGCAGATATCGAGGACATCACATATGAAAGACCCCTTGGGGCCAGTGACCATGTGGTTTTAAGCTTCGAATACACAGTAGAGCTACAAGTGGAGGGAGAAGCAGGAAGGCCAGGACGAATGAAGCCAAACTACAAGAAAGGGGACTACACAGGAATGAGGAACTACCTGAACGGGGTTCAGTGGGACAGAGAACTGGCAGGGAAGCCAGTTAATGAGATGCTGGAATATGTAGCAACAAAATGCAAGGAGGCTGAGGAGAGGTTTGTACCCAAGGGTAACAGGAATAATGAAAAAGCCAGGATGAGCCCATGGTTTACCCAAAGGTGCAGGGAGGCAAAAACCAAGTGTGCTAGGGAATGGAAGAAATATAGAAGGCAAAGGACCCAGGAGAATAAGGAGAACAGTCGTAGAGCCAGAAACGAATATGCACAGATAAGAAGGGAGGCCCAAAGACAATATGAAAATGACATAGCAGCGAAAGCCAAATCTGACCCGAAACTGTTGTACAGCCACATCAGGAGGAAAACAACAGTCAAGGACCAGGTAATCAGGCTAAGGAAGGAAGGAGGAGAGACAACAAGAAATGACCGTGAAGTATGTGAAGAACTCAACAAGAGATTCAAAGAAGTGTTCACAGAGGAGACAGAAGGGACTCCAGAAAGACTGAGAGGTGGGGCACACCACCAAGTGCTGGACACAGTGCACACAACCGAGGAAGAAGTGAAGAGGCTTCTGAGTGAGCTAGATACCTCAAAGGCAATGGGGCCAGATAACATCTCCCCATGGGTATTGAGAGAGGGAGCAGAGGCGCTATGTGTACCCCTAACAACAATATTCAATACATCTATCGAAACAGGGAGATTGCCTGAGGCATGGAAGACAGCAAATGTGGTCCCAATCTTTAAAAAAGGAGACAGACATGAAGCATTAAACTACAGACCAGTGTCGGTGACATGTATAGTATGCAAAATCATGGAGAAGATTATCAGGAGAAGAGTGGTGGAACACCTAGAAAGGAACGATCTCATCAACAGCAGCCAACATGATTTCAGGGACGGGAAATCCTGTGTCACAAATCTACTGGAGTTCTGTGACATGGTGACAGCAGTAAGACAAGAGAGAGAGAGAGAGGGGTGGGTGGATTGCATTTTCTTGGACTGCAAGAAGGCGTTTGACAGAGTTCCACACAAGAGATTGGTGCAAAAACTGGAGGACCAAGCAGGGATAACAGGGAAGGCACTACAATGGATCAGGGAATACTTGTCAGGAAGACAGCAGCGAGTCATGGTACGTGGCGAGGTGTCAGAGTGGGCACCTGTGACCAGCGGGGTCCCGCAAGGGTCAGTCCTAGGACCAGTGCTGTTTCTGGTATTTGTGAACGACATGATGGAAAGAATAGACTCTGAGGTGTCCCTGTTTGCATATGACGTGAAGTTGATGAGAAGAATTCACTCGATCGAAGACCAGGCAGAACTACAAAGGGATCTGGACAGGCTGCAGACCTGGTCCAGCAATTGGCTCCTGGAGTTCAATCCCACCAAGTGCAAAGTCATGAAGATTGGGGAAGGGCAAAGAAGACCGCAGACGGAGTACAGTCTAGAGGGCCAGAGACTACAAACCTCACTCAAGGAAAAAGATCTTGGGGTGAGTATAACACCAGGCACATCTCCTGAAGCGCACATCAACCAAATAACTGCTGCAGCATATGGGCGCCTAGCAAACCTCAGAACAGCATTCCGACATCTTAATAAGGAATCATTCAGGACCCTGTACACTGTGTACGTTAGGCCCATATTGGAGTATGCGGCACCAGTTTGGAACCCACACCTAGCCAAGCACGTGAAGAAACTAGAGAAAGTGCAAAGGTTTGCAACAAGACTAGTCCCAGAGCTAAGAGGTATGTCCTACGAGGAGAGGTTAAGGGAAATCAACCTGACGACACTGGTGGACAGGAGAGATAGGGGGGACATGATAACGACATACAAAATACTGAGAGTAATTGACAAGGTGGACAAAGACAGGATGTTCCAGAGATTGGACACAGTAACAAGGGGACACAGTTGGAAGCTGAAGACAGATGAATCACAGGGATGTTAGGAAGTATTTCTTCAGCCACAGAGTAGTCAGTAAGTGGAATAGTTTGGGAAGCGATGTAGTGGAGGCAGGATCCATACATAGCTTTAAGCAGAGGTATGATAAAGCTCACGGCTCAGGGAGAGTGACCTAGTAGCGATCAGTGAAGAGGCGGGGCCAGGAGCTCGGACTCGACCCCCGCAACCTCAACTAGGTGAGTACAACCTCAACTAGGTGAGTACACACACACACACACACACACACACACACACACACACACACACACACACACACACACACACACAGAATACGAACTCTGAAGACGAACTGGAAAAGGAGAAAAATTTAAAGTCTGAAAAAGATTACCGAGTTGTAAAGAGATGCATTTTTATTTTTTTAGCGTCGTGTGTGTGTGTGTGTGTGTGTGTGTGTGTGTGTGTGTGTGTGTGTGTGTGTGTGTGTGTGTGTGTGTGTGTGTGTGTGTGTGTGTGTGTGTGTGTGTCCCTCAGCTAGTAGCAGACGGAGACTGAATGAAGATGCTGTAAGATCATCCTTGTGTACTCGGAACGCTGGCGGAAACACGAGAAGGAATCGATGCTTTTAAGGTGCAACCAGTGTGATAAAAAAGTGATACATTCTTTCCTCTTTATTTTTTGCAGATGCAAGACGCAATAAATTGAGATTGTAGAGCAAATAAAACCTACTTTTTGCAACCCTATCTCAGTAAATCAGTTTTCTGTAACATTTGAAAGGCCGTTAGCACCAACAGCCAAATTAATCAGGCTACCTAGTGGAGTGGTGTGGAGCCTTCCTGCGTAGGCCAGGTATCTGGACGAGTGTGTTATCCTGATCAGTGGAAGTAGATCACAGCCCTGGGGCTGCAAAGGCGCCTACACCAGCAGTAATTGCCTCGAGCATCAAGACAAATATCGTTTATAACACGTACTTCCAACGGGTTTTTCATCTCGTTACCTGGGCAGCAACCAGAGAGAGAGACAGAGAGAGACAGAGAGAGAGAGAGAGAGAGAGAGAGAGAGAGAGAGAGAGAGAGAGAGAGAGAGGGGATTCCTAAATTCATTTACAAACTAAGAGCTGTTACCTACATCAGCTCATTTGAAAGCATTTTTATTGTTGTATGTCTCATAACAATAAAAATGCTTTCAAATGAGTTGATGTAAGTAACAGCTCTTAGCTTGTCAATAAAGCTAGGGATCCTTACCCTAACCTTGTCAAACCCTGTGTAAAAAAAAAGAGAGAGACAGACAGACAGATAGATAAACAGACAGAGAGACAGACAAACAGAGAGATAGAGACCAAGAGACACTGACCGACCGATCAACTATGTACAAGGGAAAGACAAACAGTAGAAGACTTAGCAGGTCATCCCGTGTTTATTTCCTATCAACTATCTACTTCTGTCTAGAGTACAGATTATCATGTATTATCCAGATGTACCGTCATTTTCAGGAGAGACAGAAGTGTATGGAGTACATGGGCTACAACTGTCGTAGCTGCTCATGGCACTCCACAACTACAACTTGTAGTTACACAACTTAAGTGAAGGCGCTCCGCTGTTATGACTGTCATCACCATTGTTTTTTTCTTCTACCACTCCTATTATTATTAATTTCGTTGGCTCGTTTTTAACAAACATGTTCGCCAGGCAACACGTTGGTTGTCAACATGATTTCAGTTTGTTCCAGCATAATATCAAGGTTCACTAATCTTGGTTATGATTAGTTACTTTTCCCTGCGTCCATTCCTTGTTATTTTATGAAGTTTGGAGACAAACTGGACGGCCCATTCAAAATGAAATCTAAAAAGAGTAATATAGAGAGACTTTATGATTTCTGGTAATTTTTTACTCTAAATTTCTGGTATCAAACCTAGCATTATGTTGTTCTTCCTGTTCGCAGATGGGCATTATGAGTCAAGAAATCGTAATAACACTATTGCAAACAAACTACGGAGCAGTTGGTGTTAGAACACATGGCAAGGGAGTCCTGAAACTCTCAGACCGGTGCGTTAACCACTCTACCTGCTGCCAGTTGGATCTATCAAGATTAATCCAACTAGGTATATTTCCTTGTTTTGGACAGGTATTGTTTGGTGGTCTTGAGGTCCTTGTTTATGATTACTCCAAGATTCTGTTCTTCTGGTTTCATTTAGTTTATTTCCAAATATTTTGTATTCACGTATGAGATAGGTATTTTCAAAATACATTATTTTGATCTTTTCTTCCCTATGCAGCCCCATCGCCTGCGTCTCAGACCCCAGCGCCGAACCTTTTCAGGTCACAGAAAATACTCAATCAGATTTGGATGCATTTTTTTCCCAGCTTTCTGTCTTACGCAAATTTTCCTGCATTGGGATGTTAACCTTATCTCAAGATCACATATGTACGTTGTGAATTAGATTGAACCAAGAATCAATATATAAGGAACTCCACTCCTTATAACTACCTACTCACACACACCTCTGTTTACTACTACTTTCTCTTTCCTACTTGTGAATAATATAATTAATTTCAGCATTAAATCTGTTAGTTTCTCCTATTCGTGTGCCAGTCATTAATAAAATAGGCAAGAAATTTGTCTTCTCTACCCTTCACTTTATCAATTTTTTTTTCAAATCTAGATATTCTATATTTATTGTGACATTTTCATCTCAAGTTTGTGTATATTAGTAAAAAAATAGAGTAGGTTAGTCAGGTTATATTTTGTTATTTCTCAGAAAAAATATTCTCGACCATAACGATAGTCTCCAATGGCTAAAGTAAAATTGACGATAAGTTAATGGACGATAGTTGGGGACGTAAGTCTTGTCTCCCTTTTCCGAACATTGGAGTATCATTTGCTAGTTTCCATTCTTTTGACAACAGAAATATAAGCAAACCAGGATATTCCATATTATAAAAATGCAAATCATACCACGGGCGGGGTTAGAACCCGCGATCAGAGAGTCTCAAAACTCCAGACCGTGGCGTTAGCCACTGGGCCAGTGGCTAACGCGACGGTCTGGAGTTTTGAAACTCTCTGAACGTGGGTTCTAACCCCGCCCGTGTATTCGTTTGTTTGCAATCGCGTCATTACGATTTCGAGAGTCAGTGCAACACACAGTTGATCCCACACAGACAGAAATAAAATATGGAGAATTAATGGGTATTAGTGAACACTGTGACAGACTACAGTATGGAATGAAACTTTTCCTGGAAGTTAACTTCACCGGCCTCACTTTAAACAAAATTGACATTTAGGCTATGTATATCTACTGCATTACAAGAGATATGAAGAGAGAGAGAGAGAGAGAGAGAGAGAGAGAGAGAGAGAGAGAGAGAGAGAGAGAGAGAGAGAGAGAAGAGAGAGAGAGGAGACAGTGAGAGAGAGAGCCAATATGTATCACGGCGGCAACTTCAAAGGCTTACAACTTCAAAGGCAATTTCATAATGAAAGCTCTGCGGTTTAATTAAAATAAAACGAAGGGCTTCAGCAGTATTCCCCAATTAAACCAAAGGTCGGCCACTTTTCATTCAAGATCATAGTTCAAGCAACTCGTGGCAGTGATGTCTCGGGGCGACTAACTCAACAACGACTGAAACAGATCCAGAGAACCAGATATATCCCATATTTCTATTTTTTTAAACATGGGCCGTCTCCCACCAAGGTAGGGAAACTCAGTTATCTTGCCAAAGGTGTGCAGACATCACAATCCAAATGTCGCACGGAATTTAACCTCACTATCCCTCTTTTAGAATGCATGCACTGTGCGTCCTGCCTCCAGGGATCAGATCCTGTTAGCCGATTTTCCTGATTCCCTTCATAAAGATTGCCTTGCATGCACCTCCAACAAGACGTCAAATCTCACCCTATCTAATTCAATCATATATCCCAGATAGATGCTTAATTAAGCCCATACCACTTTGAACCTACTACACCCTCTCTCTCCAACTTTTCTTTGAAAGATACCTACCTTTCCTTTCTTCCATTCTAGATATATGGACTCTCTTGGTCATCATATTCTCTTCCCAAAATGCTCAAACCACCTCAACAACCACCTCAACAACCACCTCAACAACCACCTCAACAACCACCTCAACAACCACCTCAACAACCACCTCAACAACCACCTCAACAACCACCTCAACAATCACCTCAATAACCACCTCAGCAACCACCTCAGCAACCACCTCAACAACCACCTCAACAACCATCTCAACAATCACCTCAACCACCTCAACAGCCCCTCCTTTGGTAGGTAAGACACATAGGCAACAGTTAGGCAACTTTATTCCGAAACGTTTCGCCTACACAGTAAGCTTCTTCAGTCGAAACTACTGTGTAGGCGAAACGTTTCGGAATAAAGTTGCCTAACTGTTGCCTATGTGTCTTACCTACCAACCTGTCGGTATTGTATACCATTTTGATATTCAGCCCCTCCTTTGACCTATGGCTAATACCTTCTGTAACTCCACGTCATCTTCTAAATTTATTCTCCATACATATACTTTTTTCAAGCCTCAATATTCCTCCAAACTTTTTCCCTTCATTCACTCTTCAGTGTACATTGGTTTCAAGATGTCCATTTGCCGACACGTCTTCATCCTGACATTAAAACTCTTTTACTTTCACCTTGTTCCTTATTTCTATTCTGATATCTCATCGCCTTATTCGTTTCTTTGTTTACATTTTAATCCCTTTCTGCTACACTTCCTTCCAGTCTCGTCCACAATCACTGCAACTTTTCTTCATAATATCTCAAACGTAGTTATCAAAGAGCATCTGTGACAGCTCCTACTACTGTTAGATTAATTTTCATTTACTTTCACGCCTCTCCTAATACCCCAGCACTTATTGCTTTGATAATCTTATTTATAAATATATTAATATTTACAGGGACATCACATGTATCGGCCTATTGTCTACTGTTATTGAAAAATACATGTACTCATCTTCTCTCTTACCCTAATATGAGTCATATTCTTCGTCATAAAACGTTTTTAGTGTCCAAAACTTTTTACTGTCCAAGACATGAGGCCTATCAACTCATGCCATGTACCTACCGTCTCCTGCCTTGGAACCAGCACTTCCTGTCTTAGATCCAGCATCTTCTTTCTTGGGTTCGGCCTCTCTTATCTAGAACTCAGCTTCTCATGTCTTGGAACTTTCATCTCTTATTTTGAATTTAGCATCTGTCTTGGACCCAATATCTGCCTAGGACCCAATATCACTTACAATGGTCCCAGTATCTCCTGTCTTGGATCTACCATCTCCATCTCCTGTCTTGGATCTACCATCCCCATCTGTCTTGGATCTACCATCTCCATCTCCTGTCTTGGACTCAAGATCTTTCGTCTTGGACGCAGCCTCCCTTGTCTTGGAGCCAGCAGTCACTCTCTTGTTTCAGAAAATCTATATAATACTGACTAATGTATGGCACAAATATGTATTCAATGTTAGGTAACTTTATTGAGGAATCGTTTTGTCCATCACGGGCTATAACAGTTCAATAGCCAGACAAAAATAACAAAATTAGGAGTGTAGGAGATCAGGGTTGTTCCATGTAGGAACGTACGGCTTTATCAACCCTGCCTGAGTTAGCTTTCCTCGTTAATTAAACTTATAATTAACATGGAGTGTATTATGTTATGGCCATTATATATTTGCCTCTGTCCTCTGTATTTGTAGATTCAGTTTCAGGTGAGGGAATAAGAAAACGAACACATATTTCACTCACTGAATGATAAATGTTTACCCCACTTAAACATATTTATTGTGGAAACGTGTTTCCAGACAGTGGGCTTCATCAGTCCGGTGCAAATAATGGTGAAGATCAGAAAAAGTTTTAAGTTATTAGTCCCTAAGCCTGGATTCGATGCAATCAGCCCATCAGTTTTGATAAGAATAGCATATACGCGAGAAAAGGAGCTTATATACTGCAGACAGGTGAGGTAAAGCAGTCGTATACGGCGTCACATCGGACAAATTCACAGGTGGAAGAAGGTTATGCATATAAGTTTAGGCAAAAGAAGTTTGTTTAAGCAAACACTAAGACTTACTGATTAGAAAATATTTCGGTCCTGAGACCCTGATCACTTTTAACATACAGAGGTTGAAAGACATTACATACAGGCGGAGAGTGAGGTGTGAGTGCGGCATGGTGACCTGAAGAATGCCATGTTGAGATGAGGACTTGTAGACGATGAGATCATGTGACTCCTGTGTTGCTGGGTAGGTGATGGGTACTCAATCAGGCAAAGCACCACCTACCCAGCAACACAGGAGTCACACGATCTCACCGTTTACCCTCCTCATCCCAATATGTCATTCTTCAGGTCACCATGCGTCACTCACACCTCACTCTCCACCTATATATGTCTTTCAACCTCTGTATGTTAGAAATGATCAAGGTTCCAGGACCTAAAATAAATTTTTCGTGCCTCTCTGAAAATTCTATCCAGACAGATTCTGTATATGTTATTTCAGACTTTACACAATTTTTTCAAAATCATTTGAAACGTACAATAAAATCAAAGTACAAACTTTTAACTTTGTTCTATCTTACTGAAAATACTATTTTTAATATTATATGTGAAGGTGACAATTCACTATTTTGAAAGCAAATTAGAATACTAGATTCCTTGCAATAACTTGAGAATACCTGTTTTGATCGCCTTCCAAATCTGAATGCTAGTTCGGATTGTAACCAGTTCGTGTTGATCCAACGTTACCCCTCTAAAATAAAATTAGGATTATGAAAACGAGGTTCTCGTGTAAGTGTATATGTGGTAACCCACAGTTTGGTAATAATAGAAATGCTTCAGAGAAAATTAATGAAGTTTCTTCTCGAGACTGATTGAATATTGTACTTTTCCGACAATTTTTTTTCCAATAAATATATGTGTCCTATGTAGTAGGTTGGTAGACAGCAACCACCCAGGGAGGTACTACCGTCCTGTGGTAGTAGGTTGGTAGACAGCAACCACCCAGGGAGGTACTACCGTCCTGTGGTAGTAGGTTGGTAGACAGCAACCACCCAGGGAGGTACTACCGTCCTGTGGTAGTAGGTTGGTAGACAGCAACAACCCAAGGAGGTACTACCGTCCTGTGGTAGTAGGTTGGTAGACAGCAACCACCCAAGGAGGTACTACCGTGAATATCAAAATGGTATACAATACCGACAGGATGGTTGTTAAGACACAAAGAGAACACTTAAGCAACTTTATTCCGAAACGTTTCGCCTACACAGTAGGCTTCTTCAGTCGAGTACAGGAAGCAGGCAGGAGCAGTAGAGTTGTGAAGACGATGTAATCAGTCCATCACCCTTAAAGTCGTAGATTTGAGGTTCTCAGTCCCTCAGCCTGTTCTGAGAGGGACATGACCTCTCAGTGGCTACAATCTCACTACTACTACTACTCTGCACCTCTCTTTCCGACAGTATTTAAGTCTCAACACTGTCGCTTGATCTTCAGTTAGTTCCAGACTTTGGAACAGAACTTCTCCAGGCTGAGGGACTGACAACCTCAAATCTACGACTTTAAGGGTAATGAACTGATTACATCGTCTACACATCTCTACTGCTCCTGCCTGCTTCCTGTACTCGACTGAAGAAGCCTACTGTGTAGGCGAAACGTTTCGGAATAAAGTTGATTAAGTGTTGCCTTTGTGTCTTAATAACCACCGAGATACTACCGTCCTGTGGTAGTAGCTTGGTGGACAGCAACCACCCAGGGAGGTACTACCGTCCTGTGGTAGTAGGTTGGTAGACAACAACCACCCAGGGAGGTACTACCGTCCTGTGGTAGTACCTTGTGGACAGTAACCACCCAGGGAGGTACTACCGTCCTGTGGTAGTAGGTTGGTAGACAGCAACCACCCAGGGAGGTACTACCGTCCTGTGGTAGTAGGGTGGTAGACAGCAACTACCCAGGGAGGTACTACCGTCCTGTGGTAGTAGGGTGGTAGACAGCAACTACCCAGGGAGGTACTACCGTCCTGTCAAATGAGTGTGAAATGGAAACCTGTAATTGTTTTACATGATGGTAGGATTGCTGGTGTCTTTTATAACTCATTAACATGCGGGATGGCAGATATATTTTGCTTCTATTTACACTTAGGTTACACTACATATACATGCACAAGCATATGTATTTATACACCCATTTGGGTTTTCTTCTATTTTCTTAATAGTTATTGTTCTTCTTTATTTCCTCATATTTCTATGGGAAAGTGGAAAAGCATTCTTCCTCCGTAAGCTATGCGTGTTGTAAGAGGCGACTAAAATATCAGGAGCAAGGGGCTAGTAACCCCTTCTCCTGTATACATTTATAAAGTTAAGAGAAACTTTCATTTTTCTTTTTGGGCCACCCTACCTCGGTGGGATACGGCCAGTTATTTGAAAGATGATTATATATATGTATATATATATATATATATATATATATATATATATATATATATATATATATATATATATATATATATATATATATATATATATATATATAATCATATATATATATATAACCATCCAATTGATTTTCAAAAAGTTGAGAAAGTAGTATCAAGCAAGTCCATGGTCGACAGGAATATAATTGAATCTTGTTTCATAAAAAGCAGTTTTGACAATAATATGAATATTTCCTTTGGTTTATATAAATTAGATCCATTTATAATTAATAGAATTTGGGTAGAATTTAATAATACACTGGACAAATAAATAGCTTGGGGGTGAGTTTTGCAAAGGACCTGTCCAAGTTGGCTCGCCGCGCGTCACGTGTTTAACCGTTGTGGGATCTGATAGTGAGGTGCTGGCCGACCCCTTATATAGCTTCCTTGGATGCTTCACTTTCATAGTTCCTTGATAATGTGAGTAGTCACGAAAGCGCTTGGAATTTCTCTATTCTTTCAGAGTGGTTGTTTTGCATATTTTGAAATCACCTGTTTACTGTGATCTTATTGCACATATATATATATATATATATATATATATATATATATATATTTATTTATATTTTTATATATATTTATTTATATATATATTTATTTTTTTGTGTTTGTGTGTGTGTATGTGTGTGTGTATGTGTGTGTGTATGTGTGTGTGTATGTGTGTGTGTATGTGTGTGTGTATGTGTGTGTGTATGTGTGTGTGTGTGTGTGTGTGTGTGTGTGTGTGTGTGAATGTGTGAATTAATACATTTGCCGTTTCCCATCAAGGTAAGGTGGCCCAAAAAACAAAAACTTTAATCATTCATTCCATCACTATCTTGCCGGAGGAGCGCTTACACTACCTCCCTGCTTCAGAGTGCAGGTACTGTGCTTCCCATCTCCAGGACTCAAGTCCAGCTTGCCGGTTTCCCTGAATCCCGTCATAAATGTTACCTTGCTCACACTCCAACAGCACGTCAAATCCTAAAAGCCAATTTTCTCCCTTCGCTCCTATCTAGTAGGCTCACGCATGCTTCCTGGAAGTCCAAGCCCCTCGCACATAAAATCTCCTTTACCCCCTTACTCCATTCTTTCCTAGGCCGACCCCGACCCCGCCTTAAATCCACTACAGATGCATTCACTCTCGAATTCATTATATTTGTTCCATCCTCTCTACATGTCCGACCCTCCTGAACAAACCCTCTTCAGCCTTCTGGATAACAGTTTTGATAATCCTGCACCTTTTCCTAATTTTCAAACTACGAATTCTCTGCATTATATTCACACCACACATTACCCACAGACACGACATCTCCACTGCCTCCAGCCCTATCCTTGCTACAACATTTATCATCCATGTTTCACACCCATATAAGAGCGTTGGTATAACTATACTCTCATACATTCCCCTCTTTGCTTCCATGGACAAATCTTTTCGTTTCCACAGACTCCTAAGTGCACCACTCACCCTTTTCCCTTCGTCAATTCTATGATTCACCTCATCTTTCACAGACCCATCAGCTGACACGTCCACTCTTAAATATCTGAATACATTCACCTCCTCCATACTCTCTCCCTCCAACCTGATATCCAATCTTTCGTTACCTATAGTTTTGTTATCCTCATCACCTTACTCTTTTCTATATTCACTTTTAATTTTCTTCTATTATATTCCCTAGCAAACTCATCCACCAGTCTCTAAAACTTCTCTTCAGAATATCACAAAACTACAGTATCATCAGCAGAGAGCAACTGTGACAACTCCCACTTTGTGTTAGATTCTTATTATTTTAACCCCACACCTTTTGCCAACACCCGAGTGTTCACTTCTACAACCCCATCTATAAATATATTGAACAACCACGGTGACATCACACATCCTTGTCTAAGGCCTACTTTTACTGGGAAATAATCTCCCTCTCTCCTACATACTATCCTCGTAAAAACTCTTCACCGCTTCCAATAACCTGCCTCATGTTCCATACATTTGCAACATCTGCCACATTGCACCCCTATCCACCCTGTCATATGCCTTTTCCAAATCCATAAATACACACAAAATCTCTGACCTTATATGAATACTGTTCACTTATATGTTTTACTGTAAACACTTGGTCTACACACCCCCTACCCTTCCTAAAGCCTCCTTGTTCATCTATCCTGCTTTCTGTCTTTTAATTCTTTCAATAATAACTTTACCATACAATTTACCAGGTATACTCAACAGACTTATTCCCATCCCCTGTATATATATATATATATATATATATATATATATATATATATATATATATATATATATATATATATATATATATATATATATATATATATATATATATATATATATATATATATATATATATATATATATATATATATATATATATATATATATATATATATATATATATATATATATATATATATATATATATATATATAATGCTAAATAGGTAAAACTTGCGATTTTGGCGGATTTTGCCGGATAAGGCAAGCTAAAATTTGTGTATGCAAGAATTTCCCAAAAATCATTCTGAACCTATCGAAAAAAATATATTTCATTGTGTTTGTTTATTATTAAATTATTGTAAACTTATCTGAAATATATTTAGTTGGATTAGGGTAAATAAAATTGCGCTTGTTATAATAAAGTTAGATAAGTTTTCTAAGGCACTTTAGGTACAAAATTATTAATTTTTCTATTAACATAAAAAAATATATATCTTTAAACGTTAGAGAAAATTTTAGAAAGGACTTAATTTTAAACGAGTTGTCAACTGGGATACCTAACCCAAAATGTATCAAGTATTTTAAAAATTATGTTTTCAAAAGTTATAAGAATGTTTCTGTTGTCCAATCCTATCCTTCAACTACCAGAACTGTTAAAACTTTCAATAAAAGCTTTCAGTGGTGAAATTAGACTAACATGATGTTCATTGGTAACAACTTTCAACGTCTTAGTGTTGATATGGGAAGAATGATGAACTCAGAACGAGAACAGAATAGAAGAACACAAAGCATAGGTAGGCTACGTCATAGAACGTAAGGAATAGGCAAAAGGTTTAGGAACGATAATATCAGGTGATCTGTAATTTAGAGAACATGATTGGGTAAATGTAGCAAAGACCAGAAAAATAACAGGGCGGATTATGTGACACTACAAAACTAGAAACACAATCGCGATGATGGTACATTTCAAAACACTTTTGCTCTTCTGTCTCGAGTATTGTTGTGTGATTACTGTGCTTTTAAAGGCAGGAGAAATAACGGAGCTGGAACATATACAGGGATCGTTTACTGCCTGCACAGAAACATTAAAACTTCTAGGTTACTGGAAACTCCTTTTTAACTTTTGCATTGTTCTCTACACAACTGAGAAGAGAGAGATACTCGATAATGTATGAAAGAGAGAGATACTTGATAATATATGAAAGAGAGAGAGATACTTGATAATATATGAAAGAGAGATACTTGATAATATATCAAAGAGAGAGATACTTGATAATATATGAAGTAGAGAGTTACTTGATAATATATGAAAGAGAGAGATACTAGATAATATGTGAGAGAGAGAGATACTTGGTAATATATAAAAGAGAAAGATACTTGATAATATATGAAATAGAGAGTTACTTGATAATATGTGAAAGAGAGAGATACATGTAAATATATGAAAAAGAGAGAGATACTTGATAATACATGAAAGAGGAGAGATACTTGATAATATATGAAAGAGAGAGAGATACTTGATAATATATGAGAGAGATATCTGATAATATATCAAAGGAGATTACTAGAAGGCTTGATACGTAATCTGCACAATGACTTAATGACTTTCTGGAGTTACCAACATGGGAGAAGTGTCGTGTAATCTCAGTGGAAAGCATAAGCCCTGGAGGCACAACTAGATAACACCGTGTTTACACCCGCTGTATAAGCATATTCAATCTGTTACCAGCAGATACCAGAATTATTACAGAAAGAAAAATAGAAATTTTGTAGGGGAAACTGGACAACTTATTCTTACAGGTAATTGATCAGCCTGGTAGTAATGGTTATGTTGGTCTAATAGCCGTTAGCACCAATATCCTGAGTGACCAGGATATTGGTCAACCAGGCCTCGGGTCAAGATACAAAATAAGAATCCTCGATACTGTTCTTAGGTGTGTCAGAGGTACGTTACCTGTCTCCACACTTGTGCTCTTATGTCTATTTTAAGCATTTTTACCTCATCGTCTATGTTTGCTGGCGTTATAATTTGTGAAGATATATTTGTGTGTTCTGAAGTGCTTTTATCGTACAGAGCGTTGACGATGCCAATGTAAACAACGTGAAAGTCATTTCACCGAGCTCATATATAGTCAGTATTAGATTATATGTTTGTTGGCAGTTAATTACACTGGTCTACAGCTAATATGTTTTCTTAGTAAACTAAGCTTGAGTCGCTAAATACAGAAATGATCCTTAAACTTGCAAATTAACTATGTTTATAAAGATATAGACTAATGCTGATTGTTGTTACCTTTGACCTTGGAAGGGAGGAGGGTAAATAATCTATAAAGGGAAATTTTTTGTTGTTGTTGTTCAGACACACAAAGAGTAATTGTTTAAAGCATACATACGATTTACTTTACCCACATCTCGTAACTGTTTAAAAAAAATACATAGTTTCTTTTAGCCAGTCGATTGTTATTATGGTCACTGTCGTTGACAGTACAATACAATCCATAGAGTAAAATACCTTTTACATTTTTCTCTTAAGCACAAAGTTTTTCAAAGTGTGTATATCATTGTTACTAGTCCTTATATATATTGTCTACATATCACATTACTATTGTTATAGTAAGTGGGAAAATTTAAATCCGGGATTATGCAGCGTCCATGGAATAGAAGGCAATAAAAATTGATCCATGGAAGGCGAGGACAAATTCAGTTCCTCTCCAAGATTCCCTCGCCAGGGCCTTGAGAGCCGCACTTCATTTCACAAAGAATATTATTACACTGGAAAATCCTGCCTTTTAATCAGAGTTTCATCGCCATAACTAGACTCTTTAGGTAAAATATATTTGACTTTACTCATTAAAATGCTCAAATCAAAATATCCATCACACTTCTTATCAAGTTTGCAACGTTTAACGTAATTTTTATAAAGTGGCCTGAGATATTATCTCTTCTGGTAGGTAAAACATAATTCTGATAGTCGACTACTACTGGACGAAGGAGAAATCCCCTCCATGCATATACAATTGCTCGAGTTTGTTTGAAAACACTGGACGAGCAGGAGGAAAATGTTTTCCCCTCTCAGTTAATACACTACGTGCTGTCTGTTGCTGACTCACTTCCTGACGTCTGTTACTTTCCCTTTCTAGCTCCTTGACATCTGTTGCTGCCCTTCCCTTCCTCGTTCCTTGACGTCTGTCACTATCTTCTCTTGCTTTCTGACGTCTGTTACTTCCCCTCCATTGCCTTCTGACATCTGTTACTGTCCCTCTCTTCTTAACGTACGTTGCAGTCCCTCGGTCGCCCCTTAAAATCCGTTACTGACCCTCTCTCCATCCTCTGTTTACCGTATATACCCTTCTGCCATTTTGTTTCGCAAAATTCTCTCTAAGTGGTCAAACCCCCTTAACAGTGTTCTCTATTATGAGCAAGATGACTGTCTCCTCAAGTCTCTGGACTTAGATCTTAAGACTGCATCTCCCGCCGCGCGAAGTGTGTAATGTGTCTCTGTATCAGGAGGGAAGGGGTTCCTTGTGTTGGTATAAAGTGTGATGGAATCTAACTGAGGCAAGTCAGTATGCCAAGCTGCCATCTAGAGAGGAATTCTCAAACTAGCTTCTCGAATAAAGTGGAAAGGATAACATAGTATAATTAAGCTGCAGATTTTTACAGAGGACTCTTCCGACCTGGTGATCAATAATGATTTCGACGTGCAAAAGCTCTATCTACACTTACTGGTAATGTCAGATGTAGCACATGTGTGTAGCTCATCCTGCCGATATTACATAGCATTCATTTACAACAAAGTCAGGGTCACACATAAAACATTTTTTTTCAGTTTCGCAGCTAGTGGCAAGAATAAACCTTCCAAAATTTCTGATTGGAGAATTCTTTTGACTGCTCTTTAGCGTGTTTAGCAAAAACCAGCAAGACCTTAAGTATCCATTTATCACTAGTCAAACAGTGCTTCATTTTCTTGAACACACGCATCGAAGTAAGAATATTTCTAACTCATAAATTCCACAACGTATAATAAATTGATCTTCCACTGGTTCAATTGTATATATGCTATTTACAGTATATATAATCTACCCAGAAGTTTTACCAGACAGTTTCCCTATGCATCAATGAGCACACCAGAGGTCTAGCTCACTGATCTGATCTTGTCTGTGGCTACGAACGAGTATGACCGCCACATACCACACCCTTTAATAGATTTCAACACCAGTGCATTTAATGGGTTAAGACCCCGAGATGGAATGGTGCTAGCAGCCTCACCTGCTCAGATAAATAATCATGAAAAATCTGGCTGTATGATGCCACAAAAGAGGTAATTAAAACACACGTGCCACACCTCCACCCCAACAGCACTGTTATACCACTCAGTTAAAAATGGCTTCCATTAGAGTCTCATCACTATGACGAAATGAAAACTAAAGGGATCGTCGTTCCCCTTCCGTTTTGCTCTGGAAAATACATTTGCAATTAAAGCAAACCAGTTTATTGAAGAAACAGGAGCTGATTCTCAGTCAAAGGAACCCATAGTAAATAATATAAGAGAACGATATGGCTAACGTAGTCCAAGATACCTGTGAACGGTAACAAAACGTCCTCTTAAAAAATGAATAAATAAAAAATAAAATGACTAGCTACAGAAATGGCTAAACAAAAAATTTCCCAATACTCCATTATAAAAAAAAAAAACTCAATATAAATCATATAAATATCGCTTTAAAACCTAGCTAGCTTTGAAACTCTTTCCAGCATTGTACCGGATGGTGAGGTTGAATGGTTAACAGTGATGTCTGTCGTAACTTTCGAGAATAATTCCTTTCGTGATGGTGAATAAAGATAATGGCCTGTAGTTAAAGGAGACTCATACGAGGTCAGGAGCTTGAGTACTCGTACACCTCAAAGCCCTACAATACCAACTTTAAAATCAAAAACTCTTTTTATCTTCCAACATATGTCCACTGATAAGATTTCAACTTAGCAGAAAAGTATATTATAAGGTTTAAGAAGTGCAGCAGTCGTAGGTGGTGTCACATTTGTTCAATGTGGAAGTAGGTCGTGCCCAAGGGTTAGGCAAGCGAAGAATTCCCAAGTATTAAGATCCCAAGAAGTTGCAGTGTCTGACAGGATTGTAGATGAATGGTTCACAGAACTGACACGTTGATAAATTAGACACATGTGCAACTCTTGGGTATCTTTATTGAGGAAACGTTTCGCCACACAGTGGCTTCATCAGTCCAAACACTTCTTGGGATCTTAATACTTGGGAATTCTTCGCTTGCCTAACCCTTGGGCACGACCTACTTCCACACTGAACAAATGCGACACCACCTACGACTGCTGCACCTCTCCTGCCTACGGTTTATAAGCAGCTTCTCCGCTCATATGCCGTATTCTATTCAAGATTGATGGGCTGACCACATCGACTCAAGGTTGAGGGACTCATCACCTCATTCTCCTCCTGTTCAAGTTTCTCCTGTGTTTGGACTGATAAAGCCACTGTGTGGCGAAACGTTTCCTTAATAAAGATACTCAAGAGTTGCACATGTGTCTAATTTATCAACGTGTCGGTTCTGTGAACCATTCATCTACAAAGTTTAAGAAACCATTTTTCGCTGCTTGTGTTGCACTGGGAAAAGGAACTGGTACTGGTCGTGCCAAAAACCGAATAAGTAATGACAATAATAAAGACAGTCACTAGTTCACCCGGAAGTGAAGAGGCTAATACAGTGCAAAAGCTTGGAAAAAATATAGAAAGTGAAGAACAGCAGCAAACAGAGAAGCGGAAAAGCAAGAAGCAAATACAATTTTAGAATGACAAATCATCGAAGAGGAAATTTGAGCTCGAGTTGCTATACGGTCACATAAGAAAGACATCAGTAAAAAAAAAAAAAGCAAAAACCACAGTGCATCTAAGGTACATCCGACTCTCTTTATGTGTATGTACTCACCTTCTATTATTTATAAGAGTCGACTCACAGCTCCTGCGCTGCCTCTTGACTCCTACAAGACGACTTTACTAGACTTGATTTTACCTACTCCATTTTTTCGTCTAGTGCATACCAGTAACCTAAGATGGAAAAAATGCTTTCAAATGTCCGTGTGGCTCATTGACTTTAGCTGCCATTTATGTTCCCTGGCTCCCTTGTTAGTGGATTTGAGTTTAAGAAAGACCTGCCTAATTTAGGCCATTAGGCCTGATGTAGAGTTCTTTTTTTCTCATGTTCTTATTTATGCTCCTTGGCTCACTCTCCCTCTCAAACATCCTGTCCTTTTCCACTCATCCCGAGTATTTTGTAATAATAATAATAATAATAATAATAATAATAATAATAATAATAATAATAATAATAATAATAATAATAATAATAATAATAATAATAATAATAATAATAATAATAATAATAATATCCTTATTTACTACAAGTACATGTACAAGGTATATAGGCTTAGCTGACATTAGTGACATACTGCTATACTGAAAGCCCCTTGTTATGCAAAGCATTTCGGGCATGTCATATTTATATTACCCCCTCCTCCTCCTCTTTTATGGTTAACAAGATGTACTCAAGTCTCCTTTCAACAGTTCCGGCATCAATTACGTTAAAACCGTAATACATGATCTATATACTAGATCAGATGCGAGCTTTGTATAACTGAAGATTAGCTAAACATTAATAATATATTTTTCTAAATGACTCTCTTTCCTGAATGTAGACATTTTGATTTTGAAGAATGTGTTAGAGAATGAACATGGTTTGGGTGGGAGAGAATGTGGTTGCCGGAGAATGTATTAGTGTGGGGAAACTGCGAGAGAAATATGAATGTGGGAGAAAATGTGTAGGTGTGGGATTAAGTGTGGGAGAGGGTCAATACCTGGAGTATACCTGGAGAGGGTTTCGGGGGTCAACGCCCCCGCGGCCCGGTCTGTGACCAGGATTCAATGTGCTGAAGTGTGGAATAACTTGTGTATGTAATTACTTATTTAAGTTTTCAGTGAGTTCCTGCCTCCAAACTCGACTGACTGACTCAGCTGATTATTATAATCATGGGGGAGCGCTAAACCTGAAGGATTATACAGCGCATGTTAGGGGGGTGGAAGGTATTCAGGCTCAATTCAGGGAACTGGATCACAGATCCAATTCCCTGGATCAAGAGCCCCTAACCAGCTTCAAGGAGCCTCCCTTGATGGGTGACTGACTTGATCGAGTCTTAAGAACTTAAGAAAGAAGGAACACTGCAACAGGCCTACTGACCCATGCGGAGCAGGTCCATGTCGTCCCCCCTCGGATTAGCCCAATGACCCACCCAGTCTGGTCACCTCCACTCAAGGAAGGAGCACGGCACCAGACCCAGCAGTACAAGCTAGCCAGGTCAAACTCTCAACCACCCACACCCACTCATGTATTTATCTAACCTATTTTTAAAACTACACAAGGTTTTAGCCTGAATAACTGAACTCGGGAGTTTGTTCCACTCATCCACAACTCTATTACCAAACCAGTGCTTTCCTATATCCTTTCTGAAGCTGAATTTTTCCTACTTGAAACCATTGCTGCGAGTCCTGTCTTGGCTGGAAATTTTCAGCACGCTATTCACATCCCCTTTATTTATTCCTGTTTTCCATTTATACACCTCGATCATATCCCCCCTAATTCTACGCCTTTCGAGAGAGTGCAGATTCAGGGCCCTTAGTCTATCCTCATAGAGAAGATTTCTGATACATGGGATCATCCTTGTCATCCTCCTCTGTACGTTTTCCAGAGCATTTATATCCATTCTGTAATACGGTGACCAGAACTGAGCAGCATAATCTAAATGAGGCCTAACCAAGGATATATAGAGTTGAAGAACAACCTGAGGACTTCTATTATTTATACTTCTAGATATGAAGCCAAGAATTCTGTTAGCTTTATTGCGAACACTAATGCACTGTTGTCTTGGTTTTAGATTACTGCTAACCAGAACTCCTAAATCCTTTTCGCAATCAGTAGTATTAAGATCTACATTGTTTAGTTTATATGTCGCATGGTTATTTTCCTGTCCAACATTTAGAACTTTGCATTTGTCTATATTAAACTGCAGCTGCCACTTCTCCGACCATTGCATCAGTCTATTTAAATCATCCTGTAGTGCTCTAGTGTCCTCATTAGTATGAATTGGACGGCCTATTTTGGTGTCATCAGCAAATTTGCTTGTGTCGCTATTTATTCCCTCATCTATGTCGTTTATGTAAATTGTAAACAACAACGGGCCCAACACTGACCCCTGAGGAACACCGCTTATGACGTGCCCCCATTCTGATTTCTCCCCATTTATGCAAACTCTTTGCTGCCTATTTGGCAGCCATGCCTCTACCCAGGAAAAAATTTCTCCTCCTATTCCGTGTGCCTTAATATTCCTCAATAGCTTCTTATGTGGAACTCTATCGAAAGCCTTACTGAAATTATGCAGTTTTGCCATTGCTCGGCTCATTCCACTTACGTATCATTGTTATGTTGAAGAAATACTGCCTAACATCCTTGTTTCTCATCCGCGCGAGTAATACCAACGATGTTCTGGTGTTGTGTTGCATCGCTGGTAAAGAGCCTTTCCATGTCCACCATATCTATGACGCAATGGTATTTTTTCAACACATCGGTCGTCTCTCGCCGAGGCAGGGTGAGTGACCCGAAAAAGGAAACATATACTTCATAAAGTTTTTCCTCTTTTTACCTTCAGAAATTTATACAAGAGGAGGAGTTACTAATCCTTTGCTCCCGGCATTTTAGTAGCGTTTACGACACACATGTCTTATGGAGGAAGGATTCTTTTCCACTTCCCTTGGAGTTTTGTGGCAATATCTCCTTTTATTCTTTGCTCTTCTAAAGGCATCGGGCTTAAAACTGGCATTTATTCTTCCTAGTTCATTCCCATCACGCATCAGACTCAATGTGTTCCTTTGCACTCTGTCAAGATTAATTGTTTTGCATTTTGTTAAGAGGAGGTTTTCACAGAGGCGCCTCGCTTCACACTCAAGACTGTCTATTTGGTTTGAGAAAAGATCCATTGTGGAAGAATCTTAGTCTAGATTCCAGAACGACAGTTCCAAGTTGACAAGCATAGCCTGCTCTATTGATATATTCTGTTTGCTTGTGTGTATGTGTGTGCTTGAGTTTGTGTGTTCATCTGTGTATTTGTGTATGTATCTCGGTGTGCGGGGTGTGTGTGTACTCACCTAGTTGTACTCACCAAGTTGTGGTTAAAGGGGTCGAGTCATAGCTCCTGGCCCCGCCTCTTCACTGGTCGCTACTGGGTCGCTCTCCCTGAACCATGAGTTTTATCATACCTCTGCTTAACGCTATGCATGGATCCTGCCTCCACTACATCGCTTTCCAAACTACTCCACTTCCTGACTACTCTGTGACTAAAGAAATACTTCCTAACATCCCTGTGATTCATCTGTGTCTTCAACTTCCAACCGTGTCCCCTTGTTGCTGTGTCCCATCTTTGGAACACCCTGTCTTTGTCCACCTTGTCAATTCCTCTCAGTATTTTATATGTCGTTATCATGTCCACCCTATCTCTTCTGTCCTCCAGTGTCGTCAGGTCGATTTCCCTTAACCTCTCCTCGTTGGACATACCCTTTTACTCTGGGACTAGTCTTGTTGCAAACCTTTGCACTTTCTCTAGTTTCGTTACGTGCTTGGCTAGGCGAGGATTCCAAACTGGTGCCGCATACTCCAGTATGGGCCTAACGTACACGGTGTACAGGGTCCTGAACGATTCCTTATTAAGATGTCGGAATGCTGTTCTGAGGTTTCTTAGACGCCCGTATGCTGCAGCAGTTATTTGGTTAATGTGCGCCTCAGGAGATGTGACGAGTGTTACACTCACCCCAAGATCATTTTCCTTGAGTGAGGTTTGTATTTTGTGGCCCCTAGACTGTACTGTGCGTGCGAGTGTGAGTGTGTGTGTGTGTGTGTGTGTGTGTGTGTGTGTGTGTGTACTCACCTATTTGTGGTTGCAGGGGTCGAGTCATAGCTCCTGGCCCCGCCTCTTCACTGATTGCTACTAGGTCTTCTCTCTCCCTGCTCCATGAGCTTTATCATACCTCGCCTTAAAACTATGTATGGTTCCCGCCTCCACTACTTCACTTTCTAGGCTATTCCACGGCTTGACTACTCTATGACTGAAGAAATACTTCCTAACATCCCTTTGATTCATCTAAGTCTTCAACTTCCAATTGTGACCTCTTGTGTCTGTGTCCCATCTCTGGAACATCCCGTCTTTGTCCACCTCGTCTATTCCACGCAGTATTTTATATGTCGTTATCATGTCTCCCCTGACCCTCCTGGCCTCCAGTGTCGTCAGGCCGATTTCCCTCAACCTTTCTTCGTAGGACAATCCCCGCAGCTCTGGGACTAGTCTTGTTGCAAAACTTTGCACTTTCTCTAATTTCTTGACGTGCTTGACTAGGTGTGGATTCCAAACTGGTGCTGCATGCTCCAGTATGGGCCTGACATAAATGGTATACAGAGTCTTGAACGAATCCTTACTGAGGTATCGGAACGCTATCCGTAGGTTTGCTCAGGCGCCCGTATGATGCAGCTGTTATTTGATTGATGTACGCCTCAGGAGATATGCTCGGTGTTATACTCACCCCCAGATCTTTTTCCTTGAGTGAGGTTTGCAGACTTTGGCCATCTAAACTATATTGTGTCTGCGGTCTTCTTTGCCCTACCCCAATCTTCATGACTTTTCATTTGGCAGGGTTAAACTCAAGGAGCCAATTGCTGGACCAGATTTGTAGCCTGTCCAGGTCTCTTTGTAGTCCTGCCTGATCCTCATCCGATTTGATTCTTCTCATTAACTTCACATCATCCGCAAACAAGGACACTTCTGAGTCTATCCATTCCGTTATGTCATTCACATATACCAAGAACAGCACAGGTCCTAGGACTGACCCCTGTGGAACCCCGCTTGTCACAGGCGCCCACTCTGACACCTCGTCACGTACCATGACTCATTGTTGCCTCCCTGTCAGGTATTCTCTGATCCATTGCAGTGCCTTTCCTGTTATGTGTGCCTGAACTGTGTCGTGAGGAACTGTGTCGAAGGCCTTCTTGCAGTCCAAAAAAAATGCAGTCGATCCACCCCTCTCTCTCTTGTCTTACTTCTGTCACCTTGTCATAAAACTCTAGTAGGTTTGTGACACAGGAATTTCCCTCCCTGAAACCATGCTGGTTGTCAATTATACACTTGTTTCTTTCCAGGTGCTCCACCACTCTCCTCCTGATGATCTTCTCCATGACCTTGCATACTATACACGTTAGTGATACAGGTCTGTAGTTTAGTGCCTCATGTCTGTCTCCATTTTTAAAAATTGGGACTACATTTGCCATCTTCCATACCTCGGGGAGTTGCCCAGTTTCAAATGATGTGTTGAAGATCTTTGTTAATGGTACACACAATATCTCTGCTCCCTCTTTAAGGACCCACGGAGAGATGTTGTCTGGTCCCACCGCCTTTGAGGTGTCAAGTTCGCATAACAGCTTCTTCACCTCCTCCTTGGTTATATGTACCTCATCCGGCACTTGCTGGTGCACCCCCCTGCTCTGATTTCCTGGAGTCCTACTGGTTTCCACTGTAAATACTTCTTTAAATCTCGTGTTGAGCTCCTGACATACCTCCCGGTCGTTTCTTGTGAATTCCCCATCACCCTTCCTCAGTCTGATTACCTGGTCCTTGGCTGTTGTTTTCCTCCTGATGTGGCTGTACAACAGCTTCGGGTCAGTCTTGACTTTCGATGCTATGTCAATTTCGTATATTGCCGCTGAGCCTCCCTTCTTATCTGTGCATATTCGTTTCTGGCTCTTCGGCCAATCTCTTTATTTTCCTGAGTTCTCTGTCTTCTGTACCTTTTCCATTCTCTAGTACACCTAGTTTTTGCCTCCCTACACCTTTGGGTGAACCAAGGACTCGTTCTGTTCTTCCCATTATTTCTGTTTCCCTTGGGAACAAACCTCTCCTCTACCTCCTTGCATTTTGTTGCCACATAGTCCATCATTTCTTGTACTGGTTTTCCTGTCAGGTCCCTCTCCCACTGAATGTCTTGAAAGAAGTTCCTCAAGCCTGAGTAGTTATCCCTTTTGTAGTTTGGTTTTTCCCACCCTATTCCTGCTGCTCTCTCCACTTGGAGCTCAACTATGTAGTCGAAGCACAGAACCACATGATCACTAGCTCCCAGGGGCCTTTCATACATGATATCCTCGATGTCAGAACTACTCAAGGTGAATACAAGGTCCAGTCTTGCTGGTTCATCCTCTCCTCTCTCTCTGGTAGTGTCTCTAACATGTTGATGCATGAGGTTTTCCAGTACCACATCCATCATCTTGGCTCTCCATGTTTCGGGACCCCCATGGGGCTCCAGGTTTTCCCCGTCAATCTCCTTGTGATTGAAATCACCCATAACTAGTAACTTTGCTCCCCCCATGTGTGCTCTCCTGGCCACCTCGGCTAGTGTGTCGACCATTGCTCTGTTGCTCTCATCGTATTCTTCTCTTGGCCTCCTGCAGTTCTGTGGTGGGTTGTACATTACTGCAATTATCACCTTTCGCCCGTGCCATCCATTCCTTCCATTTTCTCAAACCCCCACTGGTTTTTAATGAGCAGTGCAACTCCTCCCCCTCTCCTCCCTCTGTCTTTCCTGAGGATTTGATATCCGGATGGAAAGATTGAATCTGTTATTATTCTGGTGAGTTTTGTTTCTGTGAGTGCTATTATGTTTGGGGATGTCTCCTTGATTCTTTCGTGCCACTCCTCACACTTATTTGTTATTCCATCTGCATTTGTATACCACACCTTCAACTTCTTTTCTAAGATTGTGGTCTGGGAGGTGTATTGGGGTTGGGGAAGTGGGAGACCTGATAAGGAACTATGGGTGGTTGCTGTGGGGGTGGAGTTTGTAATGCAGTGGGTGGGGACATTGGATGTGGCATGGGTGTTTTAGTTTAGAGTGTTTGGTTGCACTGGGGTTGACCTGGTTGGGAGGCTTCTATAGGAAGTTGTGAGGGAGGCTGTATTTGATCTTCCTGTGTCTGGGATCTCCTGTCTGTCTTCTCCATCCCCTCTCTTTCCTCCTTTCGCCTTTGTACCATCTCTCTCAGTTTCTGCCTTTCTGCTTGTGTTCTGTCGCGGTCGAGATACACCTTCCTGTATGCCGGCATGTCCCTTAATCGTGCTTTCTCCTGCAGGATCCTGTTCCGAGTCGATTCTGCCTTGAAGGTCACTTTCACTGGCCGGGTTCTTTTTTTTACAAACCCCTTTATTCTCCGAAAATTTTCCAGCTGGGTCATGTCGTCTTCTCCTATTGCTTTCATGATGCTTTCAATTGCTTTTTTTTCCCCTTGTTTTCTTGCTTCATATGTTTCCCCTTCAACTTCCTGGAGCCCATACACAAAGACTGACCTCACCCTTTCATTCTCCCACTGCATATCCCTGTGTATCCCCTCATTCAATTTGATTTCCTCCAGTGCAGCTTTCCTTTCTTCAGTTTCACTAGCTAATGTACTTGGGCTCAGTGGCCTGTCATTTTCCCTTCTCGGCTTTCCCTGGGCTCTGCTGTGGTCTGTTAGGGCCTCCACATATAGCTTAGCTCTTTCATTTACTACAGTCGCTTACCTTCCGCCAGACTAACACTCTTCGCACTAATCTCGTTCATACCTCTCCTCCCTCTACAGATGTTCCTGGTGTCTACTCTATTTCTTGCTCCTCCTGTCCTCTTCAATACTTTGGAGAAACTGGTCGATCTCTTTCTGACAGACTTAGGGAGCACAAAAATAGTGTTAGGCTTGCCGACACTAACAATGCTCTTTTCTGTCACGTCAGAGATCATAGCCATCCTATTGACTGGTCTTCTGCTAAAACTGTCTTCCCTACTTCCAACTCGAACAGTCGCCGTTTAGTTGAATCCTCTCTTATACACAACTTTCCTTGTATGAACCTTAGCCCTGGCTTCGTCTCTGTAGATGCCTTCCTCTCCCACTACATTGTAAAATGCTCCAAACTTCAGAACACCCGTGACTTAACCTGAATCCTCATTTTTTCTTCTTCTTTTTCTTCTTCCTCTTCCCCTTTCCTCTCTCCTTTTCTCCTCTGGGTTGTCTTTCTCTCTCCTGTCTCGTGTTTCTGTTCCTTCTTTATTTTATTTCACCACTTCCCCTTTCACGCACCTCGGTGCGCTTGCTCTCCCTCTGTGGGTTTCTAGCTCTCTTGCAGTGCTCCCCTTCCTTTGTATTTGACTGGCTCGTCTTCCTTATTTCCCACTTCTACCACTACCACTACTACTACCTCTTCTTCTTCTACCTCATCTACTGATGAAATTAGACACATGTGCGGCGTCTGGTTGTCTTTGTTGTGGACGTTTCGCCATCCAGTGGCTGGCTGGATGGCGAAACGTCTACGGTGGGGATGCCCGGTTGTTGTGCATGTGTCATTTCATCCTGTCGGTATTATATACAATTCTTGTACTACTACTACTACTACTACTACTACTACTTCTACTACTACTACTACTACTACTAATACTACTACTACTACTACCACTACTACTACCTCCACCTCTTCCTGCCTATATATAGCCGTCCTGCTCCACCTCTGTTAGTGTGACTTTGTCTCCACTGATTGAGCTTCTACATGCAGTTTTGCTCCTTCTTTCCCTACAGTCCCCTTATTTGTGACTGAGGTAGCAGTCTCTGTTGTCAATCCCAAAATGTTCTTTAGTTCTTTAGGCTGTTTCAGATTTTTCAGTTCCTCTTCTAAACTCTGTATCCTGGCCTCTGCTGCTTTGACTTGCACCTCCCACTTCCTGCTTTCCATGTCTATCCTCTCTTCCATTCTCATGCTAAGTTCTTCTAGTTTCTTTTCCCATTCATGTTCCCTTTTTGTGAGCTCTGCTGCCCAATCTTCCTTTGCAGTTTCCTACTCCTGCCCCTTGGTTTTTCTTGTTGCTCTCTGGCAACCCATTTTTGTTTTATCCTGATTGCCTCAGAGTGGGAAACCTATGTAATTCTGTATGTTAGGTTAGTATTGTGTATGTCAGAGTGTGGGGAGGGGGAGGTAGAGGAGGAACTGTGGCTATGTGGGAGAGTAGTGGGGAGGGGAAGTGGGAAGGAGGGAGAAGCATGTGGGTGAGTGGGAGAGGGAGAGGGGGAATGAGGGAGAGGTGGGGAGGGGGAGGGTGAAAGAGGGAGGGGAGGGATCAGGTGAAGGAGTGAGATGTCGGTGGGGGAGGGGGGGAGTGTATGTGTGAGTCTGGCAATGTGTGTATGTGTGTGTGTGTGTGTGTGTGTGTGTGTGCGTGTGTGTGTTGTGTGCGTGTGTGTGTGTTGCGTGTGTGTGTACTCACCTATTTGTACTCACCTGTTTGTGGTTTCAGGGGTCGAGTCATAGCTCCTGGCCCCGCCTCTTCACTGATTGCTACTAGGTCCTCTCTCTCCCTGCTCCATGAGCTTTATCATACCTCGCCTTAAAACTATGTATGGTTCCCGCCTCCACTACTTCACTTTCTAGGTTATTCCACGGCTTGACTACTCTATGACTGAAGAAATACTTCCTAACATCCCTTTGATTCATCTGAGTCTTCAACTTCCAATTGTGACCTCTTGTGTCTGTGTCCCATCTCTGGAACATCCTTTCTTTGTCCACCTTGTCTATTCTGCGCAGTATTTTATATGTCGTTATCATGTCTCCCCTGACCCTCCTGGCCTCCAGTGTCGTCAGGCCGATTTCCCTCAACCTTTCTTCGTAGGACAATCCCCGTAGCTCTGGGACTAGTCTTGTTGCAAACCTTTGCACTTTCTTTAATTTCTTGACGTGCTTGACTAGGTGTGGATTCCAAACTGGTGCTGCATACTCCAGTATGGGCCTGACGTAAATGGTATACAGAGTTGAGGTGAATACTAGTGAGGTACCATTTCGATGTTCACTAGTGGTAGTAGTAGTAGTAGTAGTAGTGGTAGTGACAAAAGTAATACAATATGGTAGAGCAATTAATTCGTACATGAGTAAAAGGATATAAAAGCTATTATTTGGGTAACATAAAAAATAGGTTGGACAAATATAAACTGGAATGAGGCAGCTTATTTCAGTGTTCGCTCTCTGTGCTTTGTGTAGTATAACAGGAGAGACTATGTGATGGCAGGGTTTACTGTTTTCAGGAGGATTCTTGCTAAGACTTCGGAGATGGTGAAGCTGCCGTTGTTTTGTTTAATTGTATTCGAAACAGCGATCAGTGCTGATTCAAGGCACTTGCGTGTGCGGAAATTATTTTCTTTTATCACTAATTGGGCGTCTCTGAATTTCATAAGATGATTGGTGGAATTTCGGTGTTGTACACAGGCGTTGTTTAAGTTGTCGATCCTACATGCGTATATGTGTTCACTGAGGCGGGTGTCGAGGTTTCTTGCTGTTTCACCTACGTAGATCTTGTCACAGCCTCCACAGGGTATAGTGTAAACTCCTGCATTGACTGGCTCGTGGTGCTTGGGTTTTGTCCTGGTTAGATCCTTTATTGAAGTGGTAGAAGCGATGGCGACTCTGGTGTTAGCTTGTGAAAGTACCTACCAAAAAAGCCATCGAGGTTCTACGACGTAAAGTCAACCAGGACCTTAATCTTCCTTTACCTCCCGGAGATTTTGTTGACTTGATTGAACTCTGTGTTAACTTCAACTGTTTTTCCTTCAATAACAAGCTCTACAAACAAACCTACGGCATGGGAATGGGGTCCCCAATAAGTGCCGTCCTAGCCAACTTATACATGGAACACCTAGAGTCCGAACACTTCGCCAACATCATCCCTTCAAGCGTCACTTGGTTACGTTACGTGGACGATGTCCTCGTAATAACTCCAAAACGTTTTGATGTACGGGATCTTCAGGCAAGGCTCAACGCAGTTGAACCAGCGATTCAGCTTACACTAGAAGAAGAGTCCAATGACAAGCTACCTTTCCTCGACGTCCTCATTCACAAAGTAGACAACAACCTAAGATTTCAAGTTTATCGGAAACCCACCAATAAAAATGATCTCACACACTTCTATTCCAGTCAAGATACCAAGACCAAAAGAGGCATCATCATCGGGTTTTTCCTAAGAGCATACCGAATTTGTAGTCCTGAGTTTCTTGACGAGGAATGTACTTACATTCACCAAACATTCACTGAGTTACAATTTCCTTCTTTTTTCATCAAAGACTGCAAGAAAAGAGCTCTTCAGATCATCAATTCTCCACGCATCAACACCGCTCCCAACAAAGTTATAATTCTTCCCAACAGCCAGGTTGCACTAAACGTCTCAAAAGTACTTTCACAAGCTAACACCAGAGTCGCCATCGCTTCTACCACTTCAATAAAGGATCTAACCAGGACAAAACCCAAGCACCACGAGCCAGTCAATGCAGGAGTTTACACTATACCCTGTGGAGGCTGTGACAAGATCTACGTAGGAGAAACAGCAAGAAACCTCGACACCCGCCTCAGTGAACACATATACGCATGTAGGATCGACAACTTAAACAACGCCTGTGTACAACACCGAAATTCCACCAATCATCTTATGAAATTCAGAGACGCCCAATTAGTGATAAAAGAAAATAATTTCCGCACACGCAAGTGCCTTGAATCAGCACTGATCGCTGTTTCGAATACAATTAAACAAAACAACGGCAGCTTCACCATCTCCGAAGTCTTAGCAAGAATCCTCCTGAAAACAGTAAACCCTGCCATCACATAGTTTCTCCTGTTATACTACACAAAGCACAGAGAGTGAACACTGAAACAAGCTGCCTCATTCCAGTTTATATTTGTCCAACCTATTTTTTATGTTACCCAAATAATAGCTTTTATATCCTTTTACTCATGTACGAATTAATTGCTCTACCATATTGTATTACTTTTGTCACTACCACTACTACTACTACTACTACTACCACTAGTGAACATCGAAATGGTACCTCACTAGTATTCACCTCACTCTGAGCCTTTATATACCCTCTGTGTCCATGTATTGTTTGTAATGGCTTGATAAAGCTCCTGGAGAGCGAAACGTTGCCACAATAAATGTCACATTAGTTGCACTTGTGTCCTTTTACTTGGTATACAGAGTCTTGAACGAATCCTTACTGAGGTATCGGAACGCTATCCGTAGGTTTGCCAGGCGCCCGTATGCTGCAGCAGTTATCTGATTGATGTGCGCCTCAGGAGATATGCTCGGTGTTATACTCACCCCCAGATCTTTTTCCTTGAGTGAGGTTTGCAGACTTTGGCCATCTAAACTATATTGTGTCTGCGGTCTTCTTTGCCCTTCCCCAGTCTTCATGACTTTTCATTTGGCGGGGTTAAACTCAAGGAGCCAGTTGCTGGACCAGGCTTGTAGCCTGTCCAGGTCTCTTTGTAGTCCTGCCTGATCCTCATCCGATTTCATTCTTCTCATTAACTTCACATCGTCCGCAAACAAGGACACTTCTGAGTCTATCCCTTCCGTTATGTCATTCACATATACCAAGAACAGCACACGTCCTAGGACTGACCCCTGTGGAGCCCCGCTTGTGTGTGTGTGTGTGTGTGTGTGTGTGTGTGAGTGTGTGTGTGTGTGTGTGTGTGTGTGTGTGTGTGTGTGTGTGTGTGTGTGTGTGTGTATGTGTGTGTGTGAGATGAGCGCGTGAGTTTACGTAGTCAACTATTTAAACTTGCCGATCTGTATGGAGTCTCAGTTCCTGGTCCAGCTCTCAAACTGATCACTTTTGAGTTCTCACTTTTCTGGGTTCATTCCTCTTCTTCATGCATGTATGGAGTCCGGTGTCTATACTACTTCGTGGTGCTGCACTTCCATTTATGGCCGCTGTGAAGCTGCAGCAAATATTTAATAATATCTCAGTGACTGTTCTGAGTTCTTACACCATACTGTACCTTCGTACACCAGCCTGTACCTTCTTACACCAGCCTGTACCTTCTTACAACAGCCTGTACCTTCTTACACCAGCCTGTACCTCCTTACACCAGCGTGTACCTTCTTACACCAGTCAGTACCTTCTTACACCAGTCTGTACCTTCTTACACCAGCCTGTACCTTCTTACACCAGCCTGTACCTTCTTACACCAGCCTGTACCTTCTTACACCAGCCTGTACCTTCTTACACCACCCTGTACCTTCTTACACCAGCCTGTACCTCCTTACACCAGCCTGTACCTTCTTACACCAGTCAGTACCTTCTTACACCAGTCTGTACCTTCTTACACCAGCCTGTACCTTCTTACACCAGCCTGTACCTTCTTACACCAGTCTGTACCTTCTTACACCAGTCTGTACCTTCTTACACCAGTCAGTACCTTCTTACACCAGTCTGTACCTACTTACACCAGCCTGTACCTTCTTACACCAGTCTGTACCTTCTTACACCAGCCTGTACCTTCTTACACCAGTCTGTACCTTCTTACACTAGCCTGTATCTTCTTACACCAGCTTGTACCTTCTTACACCAGCCTGTACCTTCTTACACCAGTCTGCACCTTCTTACACCAGCCTGTACCTTCTTACACCAGTCTGTACCTTCTTACACCAGTCTGTACCTTCTTACACCAGCCTGTACCTTCTTACACCAGCCTGTACCTTCTTACACCAGCCTGTACCTTCTTACACCAGTCTGTACCTTCTTACACCAGCCTGTACTTTCTTACACCAGTCTGTATCTTCTTACACCAGCCTGTACCTTCTTACACCAGTCTGTACCTTCTTAAACCAGCCTGTACCTTCTCACACCAGTCTGCACCTTCTTACACCAGTCTGTACCTTCTTACACCAGTCTGTACCTTCTTACACCAGCATGTACCTTCTCACACCAGTCTGCACCTTCTTACACCAGTCTGTACCTTCTTACACCAGTCTGTACCTTCTTACACCAGCCTGTACCTTCTTACACCAGTCTGTACCTTCTTACACCAGTCTGTACCATCTTACTCCAGTCTGTACCTTCTTACACCAGCCTGTACCTTGTTACACCAGTCTGTACCTTCTTACACCAGTCTGTACCTTCTTACACCAGCTTGTACCTTCTTAAACCAGCCTGTACCTTCTTACACCAGCCTGTACCTTCTTACACCAGTCTGTACCTTCTTACACCAGCCTGTACCTTCTTACACCAGCCTGTACCTTCTTACACCAGCCTGTACCTTCTTACACCAGCCTGTACCTTCTTACACCAGCCTGTACCTTCTTACACCAGCCTGTACCTTCTTACAACAGCCTGTACCTTCTCACAACAGCCTGTACCTTCTCACACCAGCCTGTACCTTCTTACACCAGCCTGTACCTTCTTACACCAGCCTGTACCTTCTTACACCGGCCTGTACCTTCTTACACCAGCATGTACCTTCTTACACCAGCCTGTACCTTCTTACACCAGCCTGTTCCTTCTTACACCAGCCTGTACCTTCTTACACCAGCCTGTACCTTCTTACACGAGTCTGTACATTATTACACCAGTCTGTACCTTCTTACACCAGTCTGTGCCTTCTTACACCAGCCTTTACCTTCTTACACCAGCCTGTGCATTCTTACACCAGTCTGTACCTTCTTACACCAGCCTGTACTTTCTTACACCAGCCTGTACCTTCTTACACCAGTCTGTGCCTTCGTACACCAGCCTGTACCTTCTTACACCAGCCTGTACCTTCTTACACCAGCCTGTACCTTCTTACACCAGTCTGTACATTCTTACACCAGTCTGTACCTTCTTACACCAGCCTATACATTCTTACACCAGCCTATACCTTCTTACACCAGCCTGTACCTTCTTACACCAGCCTGTGCCTTCTTACACCAGCCTGTGCCTTCTTACATCAGTCTGTACCTTCTTACACCAGTCTGTAACTTCTTACACCAGCCTGTGCCTTCTTACACCAGCCTGTGCCTTCTTACATCAGCCTGTGCCTTCTTACACCAGCCTGTACCTTCTTACACCAGCCTCTACTTTCTTACACCAGTCTGTACCTTCTTACACCAGCCTGTACCTTCTTACACCAGTCTGTACCTTCTTACACCAGTCTGTAACTTCTTACACCAGCCTGTGCCTTCTTACACCAGCCTGTGCCTTCTTACATCAGCCTGTGCCTTCTTACATCAGCCTGTACCTTCTTACACCAGTCTGTACCTTCTTACACCAGTCTGTACCTTCTTACACCAGCCTGTACCTTCTTACACCAGTCTGTACCTTCTTTCACCAGCCTGTACCTTCTTACACCAGTCTGTACCTTCTTACACCAGCCTGTACCTTCTTACACCAGTCTGTACCTTCTTACACCAGTCTGTACCTTCTTACACCAGTCTGTATCTTCTTACACCAGCATGTACCTTCTTACACCAGCCTGAACCTTCTTACACCAGTCTGTACCTTCTTACACCAATCTGTACCTTCTTACACCAGTCTGTATCTTCTTACTCCAGCCTGTACCTTCTTACACCTGTCTGTACATTATTACACCAGTCTGCACCTTCTTACACAAGCCTGTACCTTCTTACACCAGTCTGTACCTTCTTACACCAGTCTGTACCTTCTTACACCAGTCTGCACCTCCTTACACCAGTCTGTACCTTCTTACTCCAGTCTGTACCTTCTTACACCAGTCTGTACCTTCTTACACCAGTCTGTACCTTCTTACACCAATCTGTACCTTCTTACACCAGCCTGTACCTTCTTACACCAGTCTGTACCTTCTTACACCAGTCTGTACCTTCTTACACCAGCCTGTACCTTCTTACACCAGTCTGTACCTTCTTACACCAGTCTGTACCTTCTTACACCAGCCTGTACCTTCTTACACCAGTCTGTACCTTCTTACACCAGTCTGTACCTTCTTACACCAGCCTGTACCTTCTTACACAAGCCTGTACCTTCTTACACCAGCCTGTACCTTCTTACACCAGCCTATACCTTCTTACACCAGTCTGTACCTTCTTACACTAGCCTGTACCTTCTTACACCATTCTGTACCTTCTTACACCAGTCTGTACCTTCTTACACAAGCCTGTACCTTCTTACACCAGCCTGTACCTTCTTACACCAGCCTGTACCTTCTTACACCTGTCTGTACCTTCTTACACCAGTCTGTACATTCTTACACCAGTCTGTTCCTTCTTACACTAGCCTGTGTTCTCCTACACCAGTCTCTACCTTCTTACACCAGTCTGTAACTTCTTACACCAGTCTGTACCTTCTTACACCAGCCTGTACCTTCTTACACCAGCCTGTACCTTCTTACACCAGCCTGTACCTTCTTACACCGGCCTGTACCTTCTTACACCAGCATGTACCTTCTTACACCAGCCTGTACCTTCTTACACCAGCCTGTTCCTTCTTACACCAGCCTGTACCTTCTTACACCAGCCTGTACCTTCTTACACCAGTCTGTACATTATTACACCAGTCTGTACCTTCTTACACCAGTCTGTGCCTTCTTACACCAGCCTGTACCTTCTTACACCAGCCTGTGCATTCTTACACCAGTCTGTACCTTCTTACACCAGCCTGTACTTTCTTACACCAGCCTGTACCTTCTTACACCAGTCTGTGCCTTCGTACACCAGCCTGTACCTTCTTACACCAGCCTGTACCTTCTTACACCAGCCTGTACCTTCTTACACCAGCCTGTACCTTCTTACACCAGCCTGTACCTTCTTACACCAGTCTGTACATTCTTACACCAGTCTGTACCTTCTTACACCAGTCTGTACCTTCTTACACCAGCCTGTACCTTCTTACACAAGCCTGTACATTCTTACACCAGTCTGTACCTTCTTACACCAGCCTGTACCTTCTTACACCAGCCTGTACCTTCTTACACCGGTCTGTACCTTCGTTCACCAGCCTGTACGTTCTTACACCAGCCTGTACCTTCTTACACCAGTCTCTACCTTCTCACACCAGGCTGTAACTTCTCACACCAGTCTGTACCTTCTTACACCAGCCTGTACCTTCTTACACCAGTCTGTACCTTCTTACACCGGCATGTACCTTCTTACACCAGCATGTACCTTCTTACACCCGCTTGTACCTTCTTACACCAGCCTGTACCTTCTTACACCAGCCTGTACCTTCTTACACCGGCCTGTACCTTCTTACACCTGTCTGTACATTATTACACCAGTCTGTGCCTTCTTACACCAGTCTGTGCCTTCTTACACCAGCCTGTACCTTCTTACACCAGCCTGTGCATTCTTACACCAGTCTGTACCTTCTTACACCAGCCTGTACCTTCTTACACCAGCCTGTACCTTCTTACACCAGTCTGTGCCTTCGTACACCAGCCTGTACCTTCTTACACCAGCCTGTACCTTCTTACACCAGCCTGTACCTTCTTACACCAGCCTGTACCTTCTTACACCAGTCTGTACCTTCTTACACCAGTCTGTAGCTTCTTACACTAGCCTGTACCTTCTTACACCAGTCTGTACCTTCTTACACCAGCCTGTACCTTCTTACACCAGCCTGTACCTTCTTACACCAGTCTGTACCTTCTTACACCAGTCTGCACCTCCTTACACCAGTCTGTACCTTCTTACACCAGTCAGCATCTTCTTACACCAGTCTGTACCTTCTTACACCAGCCTGTACCTCCTTACACCAGTCTGTACCTTCTTACACCAGTCTGTACCTTCGTACACCAGTCAGCACCTTCTTACACCAGTCTGTACCTTCTTACACCAGCCTGTACCTTCTTACACCAGTCTCTACCTTCTTACACCAGCCTGTACCTTCTTACACCAGCCTGTACCTTCTTACACCAGTCTGTACCTTCTTACACCAGCCTGTACCTTCTTACATCAGTCTGTACCTTCATACACCAGCCTATACCTTCTTACACCAGCCTATACATTCTTGCACCAGCCTTTACCTTCTTACACCAGCCTGTGCCTTCTTACACCAGTCTGTGCCTTTTTACATCAGTCTGTACCTTCTTACACCAGTCTGTAACTTCTTACACCAGCCTGTGCCTTCTTACATCAGCCTGTGCCTTCTTACATCAGCCTGTGCCTTCTTACACCAGCCTGTACCTTCTTACACCAGCCTCTCCTTTCTTACACCAGTCTGTACCTTCTTACACCAGCCTGTACCTTCTTACACCAGTCTGTACCTTCTTACACCAGTCTGTAACTTCTTACACCAGCCTGTGCCTTCTTACACCAGCCTGTGCCTTCTTTCATCAGCCTGTGCCTTCTTACACCAGCCTGTACCTTCTTACACCAGTCTGTACCTTCTTACACCAGTCTGTATTTTGTTACACCAGCCTGGACCTTCTTACACCAGTCTTTACCTTCTTACACCAGCCTGTACCTTCTTACACCAGTCTGTACCTTCTTACACCAGCCTGTACCTTCTTACACCAGTCTGTACCTTCTTACACCAGTCTCTACCTTCTTACACCAGTCTGTATCTTCTTACACCAGCATGTACCTTCTTACACCAGCCTGTACCTTCTTACACCAGTCTGTACATTATTACACCAGTCTGTACCTTCTTACACCAGCCTGTACCTTCTTACACCAGTCTGTACCTTCTTACACCAGCCTGTACCTTCTTACACCAGTCTGTACCTTCTTAAACCAGTCTGTACCTTCTTACACCGGTCTGCACCTCCTTACACCAGTCTGTACCTTCTTACACCAGTCTGTACCTTCTTACACCAGTCTGTACCTTCTTACACCAGTCTGTACCTTCTTACACCTATCTGTACCTTCTTACACCAGCCTGTACCTTCTTACACCAGTCTGTACCTTCTTACACCAGTCTGTACCTTCTTACACCAGCCTGTACCTTCTTACACCAGTCTGTACCTTCTTACACCAGTCTGTACCTTCTTACACCAGCCTGTACCTTCTTACACCAGCCTGTACCTTCTTACACCAGCCTGTACCTTCTTACACCAGTCTGTACATTATTACACCAGTCTGTACCTTCTTACACCAGTCTGTGCCTTCTTACACCAGCCTGTACCTTCTTACACCAGCCTGTGCATTCTTACACCAGTCTGTACCTTCTTACACCAGCCTGTACTTTCTTACACCAGCCTGCACCTTCTTACACCAGTCTGTGCCTTCGTACACCAGCCTGTACCTTCTTACACCAGCCTGTACCTTCTTACATCAGCCTGTACCTTCTTACACCAGCCTGTACCTTCTTACACCAGCCTGTACCTTCTTACACCAGTCTGTACATTCTTACACCAGTCTGTACCTTCTTACACCAGTCTGTACCTTCTTACACCAGCCTGTACCTTCTTACACAAGCCTGTACATTCTTACACCAGTCTGTACCTTCTTACACCAGCCTGTACCTTCTTACACCAGCCTGTACCTTCTTACACCGGTCTGTACCTTCGTTCACCAGCCTGTACGTTCTTACACCAGCCTGTACCTTCTTACACCAGTCTCTACCTTCTCACACCAGGCTGTAACTTCTCACACCAGTCTGTACCTTCTTACACCAGCCTGTACCTTCTTACACCAGTCTGTACCTTCTTACACCGGCATGTACCTTCTTACACCAGCATGTACCTTCTTACACCCGCTTGTACCTTCTTACACCAGCCTGTACCTTCTTACACCAGCCTGTACCTTCTTACACCGGCCTGTACCTTCTTACACCTGTCTGTACATTATTACACCAGTCTGTGCCTTCTTACACCAGTCTGTGCCTTCTTACACCAGCCTGTACCTTCTTACACCAGCCTGTGCATTCTTACACCAGTCTGTACCTTCTTACACCAGCCTGTACCTTCTTACACCAGCCTGTACCTTCTTACACCAGTCTGTGCCTTCGTACACCAGCCTGTACCTTCTTACACCAGCCTGTACCTTCTTACACCAGCCTGTACCTTCTTACACCAGCCTGTACCTTCTTACACCAGTCTGTACCTTCTTACACCAGTCTGTAGCTTCTTACACTAGCCTGTACCTTCTTACACCAGTCTGTACCTTCTTACACCAGCCTGTACCTTCTTACACCAGCCTGTACCTTCTTACACCAGTCTGTACCTTCTTACACCAGTCTGCACCTCCTTACACCAGTCTGTACCTTCTTACACCAGTCAGCATCTTCTTACACCAGTCTGTACCTTCTTACACCAGCCTGTACCTCCTTACACCAGTCTGTACCTTCTTACACCAGTCTGTACCTTCGTACACCAGTCAGCACCTTCTTACACCAGTCTGTACCTTCTTACACCAGCCTGTACCTTCTTACACCAGTCTCTACCTTCTTACACCAGCCTGTACCTTCTTACACCAGCCTGTACCTTCTTACACCAGTCTGTACCTTCTTACACCAGCCTGTACCTTCTTACATCAGTCTGTACCTTCATACACCAGCCTATACCTTCTTACACCAGCCTATACCTTCTTGCACCAGCCTTTACCTTCTTACACCAGCCTGTGCCTTCTTACACCAGTCTGTGCCTTTTTACATCAGTCTGTACCTTCTTACACCAGTCTGTAACTTCTTACACCAGCCTGTGCCTTCTTACATCAGCCTGTGCCTTCTTACATCAGCCTGTGCCTTCTTACACCAGCCTGTACCTTCTTACACCAGCCTCTCCTTTCTTACACCAGTCTGTACCTTCTTACACCAGCCTGTACCTTCTTACACCAGTCTGTACCTTCTTACACCAGTCTGTAACTTCTTACACCAGCCTGTGCCTTCTTACACCAGCCTGTGCCTTCTTACATTAGCCTGTGCCTTCTTACACCAGCCTGTACCTTCTTACACCAGTCTGTACCTTCTTACACCAGTCTGTACCTTCTTACACCAGCCTGTACCTTCTTACACCAGTCTGTACCTTCTTACACCAGCCTGTACCTTCTTACACCAGTCTGTACCTTCTTACACCAGCCTGTACCTTCTTACACCAGTCTGTACCTTCTTACACCAGTCTCTACCTTCTTACACCAGTCTGTATCTTCTTACACCAGCATGTACCTTCTTACACCAGCCTGTACCTTCTTACACCAGTCTGTACATTATTACACCAGTCTGTACCTTCTTACACCAGCCTGTACCTTCTTACACCAGTCTGTACCTTCTTACACCAGCCTGTACCTTCTTACACCAGTCTGTACCTTCTTAAACCAGTCTGTACCTTCTTACACCGGTCTGCACCTCCTTACACCAGTCTGTACCTTCTTACACCAGTCTGTACCTTCTTACACCAGTCTGTACCTTCTTACACCAGTCTGTACCTTCTTACACCTATCTGTACCTTCTTACACCAGCCTGTACCTTCTTACACCAGTCTGTACCTTCTTACACCAGTCTGTACCTTCTTACACCAGCCTGTACCTTCTTACACCAGTCTGTACCTTCTTACACCAGTCTGTACCTTCTTACACCAGCCTGTACCTTCT
>NW_027197179.1:60000-67099 GCF_038502225.1 Cherax quadricarinatus | reverse complement strand
ACGTGATCGAGGGGGGTGTCCTCACCTCGCCTGAAGTATTCAGTCTGGTCTAGACTCTCTTGGTTTTTGGACAGATTGTCTGTCATTATTCTTGTTAGTTCTGTAGAACTCTGGTCACAGAACATTGTATAGACTTAGTGATTTTCGACGTTGTACTGAGGTTGTGTGTCGCATGGACACTCTGAGCAACTCAGGTCCTGAGCTGTAGCTTCTGACCTAACTTGTACTGGTTTCTGTGTACTGTCACAGTCGGGATTTTCTTATGCTGAACTTAGATTCAGTAGTATGGGAGATGTGTGACTTTTGTGGAGGATCTGCTGATGGTCCTTACTTAGTGTCGTTATATTATCTCCTTTTCCTGATTGTGTCGCAGTTGCTTGTTGTATTGCTATTGGGTTTAGCATTCTTTTGGTTGTTCAAGCAGACTGTTCTGGTTGCCAGTCGGTCAAGAAGTTAGTTTGTGAGGATTTTGTCAGTCACTTGTTTAAGTCTAGTCGAATTGTGAGACATAGCGAACTACTTAGAGCACTTACACATACACACAAACTTACTTGTACATATTTGTAATATCTTATTAAATATTAATGTACCAGACGGTACTTAAGAATTATAAATGTGATATGTGCTTTCAGCACAATAATATTGTACACGAGAGAAGTGATATTATTTTGATTACTGTGATTAATTTAATTTAATTTAATTATATAATATACCTCTAGACTTAATAAATTTATTAAATTTTAATTTCTCTAGTTAGTAGCCTACCACTTGTAATCCTGAAGCACTATTGAATCATACTGAATTCTAATGGATAATTGGACAATGATACTGACTAATTGTTACGAAAGCCCAGTAACAGGCTGGATGCTAGAAGGGCAGTCCTTTCTAGTATTCACTGGAGATCTCTAAGCTTTTAGAATCGCGTTTTTTGTAACACCCTATACTTAAGATTCCAGGTATTAATAAAACATTTTGTTTAAGAACTGATGCCTCCAATACTGGCTTAGGTGCGGTGCTACTACAATACCATGATGGTACTCCCTTCCCTGTATGCTTCCTAAGTCGGAAACTCCTTCCCACAGAAACGAGATACTCCACCATAGAAAAGGAATGTTTGGCCCTTGTGTGGGGTATCTCCAAACTTAAATTTTATTTGCTGGGAAAAGAATTCATTTTAGAAACAGACCAAAAACCTTTGATATTCCTAGAAACTTTTAAGGGAACCAAAAGTCGCCTCTTGAGGTGGACATTGGCACTCCTGGCTTTTAAGTTCCATATTGTGTGTATCAATGGTTCATCCAATTATTTCTCTGACTGGTTAAGTCGTGACAGTCAGTAGAAGATTTGTTGCCTTACGCGACTTCCACGTGTTAGAACTTTTTCCTCGCCTATTCTTCTCATACTCCTTGACTATAAGTCTTGGTATGGTGGAGTGTGAGGGAAAAGTTCAATAGATAGGAGTAGTGAGGGAGTATATAGTAACAATAGTTTCGTTGCCGGCTACTTGTTAGGGTAGGGTAAGTCCAGCTCTCACTATTCCCTCCCCCTTTTTTCCCCGTCCCCGAAAGTGATAGTTTGATTGCTGGCTGCTTGTTAAGGTAGGGTCAGTCTAGCTCCTGCTATCCCTTCCCCTCCCTCTTCCCCCCCCCCCGAAAGGTGACGTGTGGGGCTCCGGTCAAACAGCAAATCACTCGACTCACAGCTCCCAACACTACTCTTGGAATGACAGAGAGGGTCACCTGCCAACCAACGAGAAGAATAGAAGGAGATGGACTAACGTCCTGAGACGTCCCATGTTTAATCTACTTACCTGTTATGTAAGCCAACACAGGACCTAACCCCTCATCATAGCAGTGGTAACGAACCTGTTTTCCTGTCATCTGAAGCAATTATTCACGGCTACACTCTGTGAAGAACGAGCCGGTGGTGGTCACCAACACCTGCTACCCCCCTCCCCAGATCAGCAACGGCTACGATTTCAACAACACGCAGTGTCACCAACACGTGACACTCCATTACCACGATATACCTATATTAGCGTTGAGTTCAAATGTATATTTTTTCATTTTATTTTTCATTTTTCTTTCAATTAGGATACCCATTCATGTTTTATTGTTTTACATTTTCCGTTTCTAAATAATAAAGTGTTTATCATTGTCTGTTATTATTTCTTTTTCTATTCATTAATTTTCCTGATCAGGAGCCAGCCTTGGTAATACTGACTGAAGTTGTTACAGGGCTTAGTAAGCCTTCACATAGTCAGTCTGGGCTAGACTCTCTTGGTGGTTGGACGTATTTCTGACAAGACGTGCCTAACTCTCCCTTATTGGCCCTTGTTGGAAGATCGTTTCTGTAGCTTTCTTGTTGGAATTGTACAATTCTGTTCACAGAACATTGTCTAGACTTAGTGATTTTCGATGTTGTACTATGGTTGTGTGTCTCATAGACACTCTGAGCAACTCAGGTCCTGAGCTGTAGCTTCTGACCTAACTTGTACTGGTATCTGTGTACTGTCACAGTCGGGGATTTTCTTATGCTGAACTTAGATTCAGTAGTATGGGTGTTGGGTGACTTTTGTGGAGGATCTGCTGATGGTCCCTACTTAGTGTCGTTATATTATCTCCTTGTTCCTGATTCTGTGTCGCAGTTCTTGTTATATTGTTTGGCTTATCAGTCGTTTTATTGTTCAAGCAAGCTGTTCTGATTGCCAGGTGGTCAAGAAGTTAGTTGATGTGAGGACTCTGACAGTCACTGGTTTAAGTCTAGTCGAGTCTTGAGACATAGCAAACTACTTAGAGCACTTACACACATACACAGAAACTTATTTGTATATTGTATTATTAAAGGTTAATGTACCAGACGGTACTTAAGATATAAAGATATGATATGTGCTTTCAGCACAATACTACTGTACACGAGAGATGTGATTATTATTAATTTGTTTGAATTGATTAATTTATTTTAATTTGATAATGTACTCCTAGCCATCTTTGTTAATAAATTTCTGTGTGTACTCACCTATTTGTACTCACCTATTTGTGGTTGCAGGGGTCGAGTCTTAGCTCCTGGCCCCGCCTCTTCACCGGTTGCTACTGGGCCCTCTCTCTCCCCGCTCCATGAGCTTTATCAAACCTCGTCTTAAAACTGTGTATGGTTCCTGCCTCCACTACGTCATTTTCTAGGCTATTCCACTGCCTTACAACTCTATGACTGAAGAAATACTTCCTAATATCTCTCTGACTCATTTGTGTCTTCAACTTCCAATTGTGGCCTCTTGTTTCTGTGTCCCCTCCCTGGAACATCCTGTCTTTGTCCACCTTGTCTATTCCACGCAGTATTTTATATGTCGTTATCATGTCTCCCCTGACCCTCCTGTCCTCCAGTGTCGTCAGGCCGATTTCCCTTAATCTTTCTTCATAGGACATTCCCCTTAGCTCTGGAACTAACCTTGTGGCAAACCTTTGTACTTTCTCTAGTTTCTTGACGTGCTTTATCAAGTGCGGGTTCCAAACAGGTGCTGCATACTCCAGTATGGGCCTGACATACACGGTGTACAGTGTCTTGAACGATTCCTTACTAAGGTATCGGAATGCTGTTCTCAGGTTTGCCAGGCGCCCATATGCTGCAGCAGTTATCTGATTGATGTGTGCTTCCGGAGACATGCTCGGTGTTATACTCACCCCAAGATCTTTCTCCTTGAGTGAGGTTTGCAGTCTTTGGCCACCTAGCCTATACTCTGTCTGTGGTCTTCTGTGCCCTTCCCCTATCTTCATGACTTTGCATTTGGCAGGATTAAATTCGAGAAGCCATTTGCTGGACCAGGTGTCCAGTCTGTCCAGGTCTCTTTGAAGTCCTGCCTGGTCCTCATCAGATTTAATTCTCCTCATTAACTTCACATCATCTGCAAACAGGGACACTTCTGAGTCTAACCCTTCCATCATGTCGTTCACATATACCAAAAATAGCACTGGTCCTAGGACCGACCCCTGTGGGACCCCGCTCGTCACAGGTGCCCACTGTGATACATCATTACGTACCATGACTCGTTGTTGCCTCCCTGTCAGGTATTCTCTGATCCATTGCAGTGCCCTTCCTGTTATATGCGCCTGATGCTCTAGCTTCTGCACTAATCTCTTGTGAGGAACTGTGTCAAAGGCCTTCTTGCAGTCCAAGAAGATGCAATCAACCCACCCCTCTCTCTCGTGTCTTACTTCTGTTATTTTATCATAAAACTCCAGAAGGTTTGTGACACAGGATTTGCCTTCCGTGAATCCGTGCTGGTTGGCATTTATACTCTTGTTCCGTTCCAGGTGCTCCACCACTCTCCTCCTGATAATCTTCTCCATAATTTTGCATACTATACACGTCAATGACACAGGTCTATAGTTTAGTGCCTCTTTTCTGTCTCCTTTTTTAAAAATGGGAACTACATTTGCCGTCTTCCATACCTCAGGTAGTTGCCCAGTTTCCAGGGACGTGTTGAAGATTGTGGTAAGTGGCACGCACAACATATCTGCTCCCTCTCTAAGGACCCACGGGGAGATGTTGTCCGGTCCCATTGCCTTTGAGGTATCGATGTCCCTTAGCAGTTTCTTCACCTCCTCCTCATCTGTATGTATGTCGTCCAACACTTGTTGGTGTATTCCTTGCTGGTGTCCCCATCTGGTCTGTCCCCCCAGAGTCCTTCCTGTCTCTACTGTAAATACTTCCTTAAATCTCGTGTTGAGCTCCTCACATACCTCTTGATCGTTTCTTGTGAGTTCTCCACCTTCTTTCCTCAGCCTTATCACCTGGTCCTTGACTGTTGTCTTCCTCCTAATGTGGCTATACAGCAGTTTCGGGTCAGATTTGACTTTCGATGCTATGTCGTTTTCATACTGTCGCTGGGCCTCCCTCCTTATCTGTGCATACTCGTTTCTGGCTCTTCTACTAATCTCCTTGTTTTCCTGGGTCCTATGCCTCCTGTACCTTTTCCATTCTCTGTTGCACTTAGTTTTTGCCTCCCTACACCTTCGGGTAAACCAAGGACTCGTTTTGGTCTTCCTATTATTTCTGTTTCCCTTGGGAACAAAACTTTCCTCTGCCTCCTTGCACTTTGTTGCCACATATTCCATCATCTCGTTTACTGATTTTCCTACCATTTCTCTGTCCCACTGAACCTCCTGCAGGAAGTTTCTCATACCTGTGTAGTCCCCCCTTTTATAGTTTGGCCTGTCCCCTTCAGTTCCTGTTACCTTCTCCACTTGTAACTCTACTATATAATCAAAACTCAGAACCACGTGATCGCTAGCTCCAAGGGGCCTCTCGTAAGTGATGTCCTCAATGTCTGAACTGCTCAGGGTGAACACAAGATCCAGTCTTGCTGGCTCATCCTCCCCTCTCTCTCTGGTTGTGTCCCTGACATGTTGATGCATGAGGTTTTCAAGTACCACATCCATCATCTTGGCTCTCCATGTTTCGGGACCCCCATGTGGCTCCAGGTTTTCCCAGTCGATCTCCCTGTGGTTGAAATCGCCCATTACCAGTAACTTTGCTCTGCTCGAGTGAGCTCTTCTTGCCACCTCAGCCAGTGTGTCCACCATCACCCTGTTGTTTTCTTCGTACTCCTCTCTTGGCCTCCTGCAGTTCTGTGGTGGGTTATACATCACTCCAATGACTACTTTATGTTCTCCGGACTGAATTGTACCTACAATGTAGTCTCTTTCTCCAATCATGTCCATGCCTTCCATTTCCTCAAATCCCCATCGGTGTTTTATGAGCAGTGCAACCCCTCCTCCCCCTCTACTCCTTCTATCTTTCCTCAGGATCTGATATCCCGTTGGGAAGATTGTGTCTGTTATTGTCTCAGCGAGTTTTGTTTCTGTGACTGCTATGATGTCTGGGGATTTTTCACTGATTCTTTCGTTCCACTCCTCATGTTTATTCGTTATTCCATCCGCGTTTGTGTACCAAACTTTCAGTTTCTTTTCTATCATTGTGGTCATGCAAGAATATTGGGGTTGGGGGAGCGAGAGCCTTGGTGGGGGCCTATATGGGGCAGTGGTGTAGGTGGGGTTTGTGATGATGGGGGTGGGGTCAGAATGCCCATAAGGAACAGCTGTTGGGGTGAGGTTTGTGATATGGGGGTTGGTGGCAGAGGGAACAGTGAGTGGGTTGTAGTATAGGTTGCTCAGTTGCGTTGGGAATGTCGCGGTTGGAGTCTTTTGGTGGGAGATTCTGTGGGGTGTGTTTGCCCTTCCTCCTGTATCTGGGTCCTGCTCATCTTCGTCATTGCCTCTCGTTCCTCCTTGCGTCTCTGTACCCTCTCTTTCAGTGTAGTCCTTTCTTCTTGTGTTCTGTCGCAGTCGAGGTATACTCTCTGGTACCCCTCTTTGTCCCTCAGTCTTGCTTTCTCTTGCAGAATCCTGGTTCGAACCGATTCTTCCTTGAAAGTTACTCTGACAGGCCGTATCCTTCCACTCGCAAACCACCCAATTCTCTGAAAATTTGTCACCTGTGTCATATCGCCCTCACCTATTGTTTTCATGATGCCTTCAATCATTTTTTTCTCCTGTTTTATTTCTTCAAAGTTGTCCCCCTAGGCTTCTTGGAGCCCGTACACAAAAACTGACCTCGCCCTTTCCCCCTCCCACCGAGTCTCCATCTGCTTCCTCTGAGGCATTTTATTTCCTTCCATTGACATGTTCTTGCCTTCAGTCCCTGTCATATCTGAAACTTCTATTCTCAGTGAACTGTCTTTCATGACCAGCTGTCCCTTGCTACTGCAGTTGGCTGTTAGAATCTCTGCATATAGCCTACCTTCATTGTCTTCGGACCTGTCATTTGATCTTAGTGTGCTCCTCGTCTTTTCCCTGGCCCCACGTGGGTCTGATAGGGCCTTCGTGTACTGCATGTCTCCGTTGTTGCTTACCATCCCCTTGTCTGCACCTGACATTGAATTTCCTGATGTTACATCTGAATTGTCATTTGTCTCTCTAATCTGTTTCAGGCTTTGCAGTTTCTCTTCTAAGCACTGTATCCTAGCTTCTGCTGCTAAGACCTTTACTTCCCACTTCCTGCACTCTTCAGCTATCCGCTCCTCCATTTTCTTACCAAGCTC
>NW_027197179.1:0-45000 GCF_038502225.1 Cherax quadricarinatus | reverse complement strand
GTTACATCAGTTCATTTGAAAGCTTTTTTATTGTTATGAAAGATACAGATGTGTAACTGGATGAAGCTGGAGTCATCTGTTGGCCAGCTATATCATTTGATCAACTGATTTTATTCCTATTGGTAGAATTACCAACAATATGTTAAGTAGAAGGACGCAAATGCAACTAATGTGACATTTTATTGTGTCCTTTTACTATACTTGATTTTATTTCGTTGATATCATTAAATGATCTCAGATGAAGTGATGGTTTGGAGTGAAGTTGCTGCTTGCTGCCCGTCTTGTTGTGTAGAAGCTCAATTCTCACTGTCCTTGGAGTGGAGGCAAGTGTGGTTCTTTGACAATATTATTTTTGTACATAACAGTGAGGCCGCTCACATCCCTCCGATGTTGAAAGCTCTGCCGAAATGACAGAACTATCCAGGATGGGTCCAGGCGAGAGAGGAGTCGTTTGTTCTGTTCTCTCTTCTGTCAATAAGTCGAAGATGAGAAAGAAGGTAGGCAGTCCAAGAAAGTAGAGCATACTCAAGGTGTGAGCGTACTTGTACCTCGTATAGAGTCTTGTAGCCTCTATTGTCGAGCAGATACGAGATACGTCGAAGTGCAATGAAGCTTCCTGGCAGCCTTGTTTTCAAAATTTACAGCGTGGTTTTTCATGGTCAGTTTGGAGTCATATTTCACACCAAAGGATATCAACTTCGTCCCCGGGTACCAACACTCTCCCATTCATTTTTCCCACTGCTTCGGAGCTGCCACATTGATGCTTAGAGACCATCATCATTTGTGTTTCCTCAGGTGCAAATGTTACCTGCGATCATTTACCTCAGGCTGATATAGTTGTGAGCTGGTGATTGATATAACTTAGAGCAATTGACATTTCATTTCTTGGATAAATAAACGTTAGAGAACAGTCGTCTGCATATGCATGGGATTCTGTAATGGGATGAAGGAGGTCACTGAAGTAAACATTCCATAACAGTGGTCCTAGTAGACACCCTTGTGGAACACTTGCATCAATAGGATGTCTTGCGGACTCTGTCCCATTGAGAACTCCACTTAGAAATTCACTTAGAACCGCACTGCAGTTCCCAGTACTTGCAGTTTTACCAAGAGTCCCTGGTGCCATACTCGGTCGACAGCACCAGCAATGTCCAGTGCTACTACACAGCTGACTTTGGAATCCTTCAATTGACTGATGCCATTAGTGGAAAGGGTTAAGAAAAGATCCGCAGCAAAACTTCCGTCTGCCGTGAGATTATTGTCTCAAGAATCTTAATAGTGATTGACAGGAATGACACTGGTATGTAGTTTCTGATTTCCATTCTGCTCTTCTTTTTTAACAAGGACTACATTTGCCTCTTTCCACAGAGAAGGTTTTACACTGCTAGGCAGTGTTAATAGATGCGAGTTAGAGTTGCTGCTAGATGGCCTGCACATCTACTCAGCAGTCTTTGAATCAGCTTATCTGGGCCCACAGCCTTTCAATGGTCCAGCGATTTAAGGAGAAGATTCACTTCATCGTGCCTTATTGTCACCGCTGACAACTTTGACACAGCTCTTTCTGCAAGCCAAGGAGGGTCCTTTGCTGGATCATGAAGCTGCATCATGGAAGCAAAGTGTTCAGCATAAAAAGGTTAGCTGTATCCTGACTACTATTGGTAAAGATGATACCATCCTGATGATTTAGTGGTGGAATAATTTTATCAGGTAAATAACATTGTTGGTCCTTGACCAAGGACCACCATGTTTTAGAGCCCACTTCCTGATGCCACTTTTCTCTCTCTCTCTCTTCCCTTTCCTAATTCCTGCCTAAAGTGATATCCCTGATAGGCGACCTTTAGGTAGTATCCCTGAAGGGAGCCTTTAAGTGGTATCCCATGAGGAGGGGCCTTTAAGTGGTGTCCCCGAAGGGAGATCTTTAAGTGGTATCCCTTAAGGGGGACCTCTAAGTGGTATCCCTGAATTTCTTTTCTTCCTACTTTTCGATTTCATTCCGCTCTTAACTTAAACACACTCATCTCATAACATTAAAATTTTGTTACGATAACCAGGACTAGATTCTTGGCACGGCTGGCATGTGTAGCTGCCTCAGTGGTGGAGCTTCTTCAGTCATTCACTACAAGTTGTCTCAGGATGACGGAAAGAGAAACTAAGGCAGATAGAAGTAGATCTGAACATTTTATGGGTAAAATTGTGCAAAAATTTTGATTACCATTTATTAATCACGATCAAAATGCTTCTTCCTCTTATGAACTGTTTAATGTATCTTGCAGCTGGGATAGTATTAAGCTAGGATAGTATCCAGCTAGGATAGTATCAAGCTAGGATAGTATCAAGTTAGGATAGTATCCAGCTAGGATAGTATTAAGCTAGGATACTATCCAGCTAGGATAGTATCCAGCTAGGATAGTATCCAGCTAGGATAGTATCCAGCTAGGATAGTATCCAGCTAGGATGGTATCCAGCTAGGACAGTATCCAGATAGGATAGTATCCAGCTAGGATAGTATCCAGCTAGGATAGTATTCAGCTAGGATAGTATCCAGCTAGGATAGTATCCAGCTAGGATAGTATCCAGCTAGGATAGTATCCAGCTAGGATAGTATCCAGCTAGGATAGTATCCAGCTAGGATAGTATCCAGCTAGGATAGTATCCAGCTAGGATAGTATCCAGCTAGGATAGTATCCAGCTAGGATAGTATGCAACTAGGATAGTATCCAGCTAGTATAGTATGCAACTAGGATAGTATCCCGCTAGGATAGTATCCAACTAGGATAGTATCCAGCTAGGATAGTATGCAACTAGGATAGTATCCAGCTAGGATAGTATGCAACTAGGATAGTATGCAGCTAGTATAGTATCCAGCTAGAATAGTATCCAGCTAGGATAGTATCCAGCTAGGACAGTATCCAGCTAGGATAGTGAACAACTAAAATTTAATAAAGCTAAGATATATCCAGCTGGGATAGTATTCAGCTAGGATAGTATCCCGCTAGGATAGTATCCAACTAGTATAGTATCCAGCTAGGATAGTATCCAGCTAGGATAGTATCCAGCTAGGATAGTATCCAGCTAGGATAGTATCCAGCTAGGATAGTATCCAGCTAGGATAGTATCCAGCTAGGATAGTATCCAGCTAGGATAGTATCCAGCTAGGATAGTATCCAGCTAGGATAGTATACAACTAGGATAGTATCCAGCTAGGATAGTATCCAGCTAGGATAGTATCCAGCTAGGATAGTATCCAGCTAGGATAGTATCCAGCTAGGATAGTATACAGCTAGGATAGTATACAGCTAGGATAGTATCCAGCTAGGATAGTATACAGCTAGGATAGTATACAGCTAGGATAGTATACAGCTAGGATAGTATCCAGCTAGGATAGTATCCAGCTAGGATAGTATCCAGCTAGGATAGTATACAGCTAGGATAGTATCCAGCTAGGATAGTATCCAGCTAGGATGGTATCCAGCTAGGATAGTATTAAGCTAGGATAGTATCCAGCTAGGATAGTATCCAGCTAGGATAGTATCCAGCTAGGATAGTATACAGCTAGGATAGTATCCAGCTAGGATAGTATCCAGCTAGGATAGCATCCAGCTAGGATGGAATCCAGCTAGGATAGTATCAAGCTAGGATAGTATCAAGTTAGGATAGTATCCAGCTAGGATAGTATCCAGCTAGGATAGTATCAAGCTAGGATAGTATACAGCTAGGATAGTATCAAGTTAGGATAGTATCCAGCTAGGATAGTATCAAGTTAGGATAGTATCCAGCTAGGATAGTATCAACCTAGGATAGTATCCACCTAGGATAGTATCCAGCTAGGATAGTATCCAGCTCGAATAGTATCCAGCTAGGATAGAATCAAGCAAGGATAGTATCCAGCTAGGATAGTATCCAGCTAGGATAGTATCCAGCTAGGATAGTATCCATCTAGGATAGTATCCATGTAGGATAGTATCCATCTAGGATAGTATCCATCTAGGATAGTATCCATCTAGGATAGTATCCATCTAGGATAGTATCCATCTAGGATAATCCCTTCCCCAATCTTCATGACTTTGCATTTGGCAGGGTTAAACTCAAGGAGCCAGTTGCTGGACCAGGCTTGTAGCCTGTCCAGGTCTCTTTACAGTCCTTCCTGATCCTCATCCGATTTGATTCTTCTCATTAACTTTACATCATCTGCAAACAAGGACACTTCTGAATCTGTCCCTTCCGTTGTGTCATTCACATATACCAAGAACAGCACAGGTCCTAGGACTGACCCTTGTGGAATCCCGCTTGTCACAGGCGCCCACTTTGACACCTCGTCACGTACAATGACTCGTTGTTGCCTCCCTGTCAGGTATTCTCTGATCCATTGCAGTGCCTTTCCTGTTATGTGTGCCTGATCCTGTAGCTTTTGCAGTAACCTCTTGTGAGGAACTGTGTCGAAGGCCTTCTTGCAGTCCAAAAAATGCAGTCGATCCACCTCTCTCTTGTCTTACTTCTGTCACCTTGTCATAAAACTCTAGTAGGTTTGTGACACAGGATTTTCCCTCCCTGAAACCATGCTGGTTGTCAATTATATACTTGTTTCTTTCCAGGTGCTCCACCACTCTCCTCCTGATGATCTTCTCCATGACCTTGCATACTATACACGTGAGTGATACAGGTCTGTAGTTTAGTGCCTCATGTTGCCCAGTTTCAAATGATGTGTTGAAGATCTTTGTTAATGGTACTCACAATATCTTCGCTCCCTCTTTTAGGACCCAGGGAGAGATGTCTGGTCCCACCACCTTTGAGGTGTCAAGTTCGCATAGCAGCTTCTTCACCTCCTCCTTGGTTATATGTACCTCATCCAGCACTTGCTGGTGTACCCCCCTGCTCTGATTTCCTGGAGTCCTACTGGTTTCAACTGTAAATACTTCTTTAAATCTCGTGTTGAGCGCCTGACATACCTCCCGGTCGTTTCTTGTGAATTCCCCATCACCCTTCCTCGGTCTGATTACCTGGTCCTTGACTCTTGTTTTCCTCCTGATGTGGCTGTACAACAGCTTCGGGTCAGTCTTGACTTTCGATGCTATATCATTTTCGTATTGCCGCTGAGCCTCCCTTCTTGTCTGCATATTCGTTTCTGGCTCTTCGGCTAATCTCTATATTTTCCTGAGTTCTCTGTCTTCTGTACCTTTTCCATTCTCTAGTACACCTAGTTTTTGCCTCCCTACACCTTTTAGTGAACCAAGGACTCGTTCTGTTCTTCCCATTATTTCTGTTTCTCTTGGGGACAAACCTCTCCTCAGCCTCCTTGCATTTTGTTGCGACATAGTCCATCCCTGAAGGGGGCCTTTAAGTGGTATCCCATGAGGAGGGGCCTTTAAGTGGTATCCCCGAAGGGAGATCTTTAAGTGGAATCCCTTAAAGGAGACCTCTATGTGGTATCCCTGAATTTCTTTTCTTCCTGTTTTTCTATTTCATTCCGCTCATAACTTGAACACACTCATCTCATAACATTAAAATTTTGTTACGGTAACGAGGACCAGATTCTTGGAACGGCTGGCATGTGTAACTAGCTCAGTGGTGGAGCTTCATCAATCATTCGCTAAAAGTTGTCTCAGAATTCGACGATGACGGAAAGAGAAACTAAGGCAGATAGAAGTAGATTTGAACATTTTATAGGTAAAATTGTGCAAAAATTTTGAATACCATTTATTAATCACGATCAAAATGCATCTTCCTCTTTTGAACTATTTAATGTATCTTGCAGCTGGGATAGTATTAAGCTAGGATAGTATCCCGCTAGGATAGTATCCAACTAGTATAGTATCCAGCTAGGAAAGTATCCAGCTAGGATAGTATCCAGCTGGGATAGCATCCAGCTAGGATAGTATCCAACTAGGATAGTATCCAACTAGGATAGTATCCAGCTAGGATAGTATGCAACTAGGATAGTATCCAGCTAGGATAGTATCCAACTAGGATAGTATCCAACTAGGATAGTATCCAACTAGGATAGTATCCAACTAGGATAGTATCCAACTAGGATAGTATCCAGCTAGGATAGTATGCAACTAGGATAGTATCCAGCTAGTATAGTATCCAGCTAGAATAGTGTCCAGCTAGGATAGTATCCAGCTAGGACAGTATCCAGCTAGGATAGTGAACAACTAGAATTTAATAAAGCTAAGATATATCCAGCTGGGATAGTATCCAGCTAGGATAGTATACAGCAAAGATAGTGTACAACTAGAATTGTATCCAGCTAAGATAGTATCCAGCTAGGATAGTATCCAGCTGGGACAATATCCAGCTGGGATAGCATCCAGCTTGGATAGTATACAGCTATGGTAGTATCCAACTAGGATAGTATCCAACTAGGATAGTGTACAACTAGAATAGAATCCAGCAAAGATAGTATCCACCTAGGATAGTATCCAGCTGGGATAACATCCAGCTAGGATAGTATCCAGCTATGATAGTATCCAACTAGGATAATATCCAACTAGGATAGTGTACAACTAGAATAGTATCCAGGAAAGATAGTATCCAGGTTGGATAGTATCCAGCTAGGATAGTATCCAGCTAGGATAGTATCCAACTAGGATAGTATCCAGCTAGGATAGTATCCAGCGAGGATAGTATCTAACTAGGATAGTATCCAGCTAGGATAGTATCCAACTAGGATAGTACCCAGCTAGGATAGTGTACAACTAGAATAGTATCCAGCTAAGATAGTATCCAGCTAAGATAGTATCCAGCTAGGATAGTATCCAGCTAGGATATTATCCAGCTAGTATAATATCCAGCTAGGATAGTATCCAGCTCGGATAATATCCAACTAGGATAGTGTCCAGGTAGGATAGTATCCACCTAGGATAATATCCAGCTAGGATAGTATCCAGCTAGGATAGTATCCAGCTAGGATAGTATCCAGCTAGGATAATATCCAGCTAGGATAATATCCAGCTAGGATAATATCCAGCTAGGACAGAGTCCAGCTAGGATAGTATCCATCTAGAATAATGCTCGTTCAGTTTGTGTGAGCGGCAAGTTTGTCCAACTCTCAACCTACGCTGTTTTGACATCTATGCACTGTTGTAGTGTGGAATTTGGAACTTCTGAACTCATTTTCAGTAATAAAGGAGTTTACGTTCTCGTGGCGAATATGCTGATGGTATAATTGTATACAGTATCTTATTCAAAGTGCCCGTAGCACCAAGTATATGATATGGACAGAATTATAATAAGCATGAAATATAGGTGTAACAAACTCTGCTCCGATGATTATTTCCTTAATTATTCAGATTTCATTAACTCTGAATATCATCACCCAAATACCTTTGTTTTTCAAGATCTCAGTTTTTATTTGGTTGGTTTATATTCATCCAGTTCTAATCCTCAAACGCTGTTGACAAACATAATTTATGGGAAAACTGGACTGGAATTATAACAAAGAAACTGTTACAAATCTAGAAACGGCCTGCACTGCTAGTACATAAATGACGAAAAAAGTATTGATAAGGAAGGATACTGAAAGGTAGATGATTAAAAAATATGAGACTTCCTACTTTAGCATAGAAAATTGTTCATCAATATTGTAAGTGACATTTAAGTATACGTTCGCTCACGTAATTAACTAAGTTTAATATATATGAGAAGTATGGTATATAATAGAAGAAATATTTTATTTTGGCTACAAAGGACATACAACATACATACACTGAGAGTTTACTTTAGTCCCTATTTTTGGTATTAATATTTTAATATTTGCTACTTCTACTTACAATTAGGTCACACTACAGATGTGCAATCATATATAAACACCCCCGTCCTCTTTTTTCTATTTTCTTACTTGTTCTTGTTCTTATTTATTTCCTCTTATCTGCATGGGTAAGTGGGACACAATTCTTCCTCTCTAAGACATGCGTGTCGCAAGAGGCGACTAACATGCCGGCAACAAGGGGCTAGTAACACCTTCTCCTGTATACATTACTAAAATTAAAAAGAACGTGTCTAATTTTCATCAAGAAGAGCGTTAAACGCTCAAGTTTCACCTATTCTGCTCGACATATATATATATGTGTTTCTCTGTGGTCTGAATTAGACTGAAGCTATGTATGTCCTAAGATTCTATTTTTCCCGAAATAATTGAAATATTTATTTCCACATGATGAATTTTGATGCCTCTTCTGCAATACAAACTTCTGGCGCACTCTGCACTACTCTAATAACATTACAATGACATTTTGCAACCCCAGGATAAATTTCTCACATCATGCAGCGACTGAAATACATCTAGATATATTAAGATTTATTTCTTCAAAAGTAGTAATAAAATATTCATTCAAGGAACTAGACTAAATATAAACAGTAAATTTACCGACAATACTGCACCGTAGGAAAGACGAGCCTTGTAGAACATGTAGTTGCTGTAATGTATAATAAACTTATGACTTACTATGGGGTTCTTTTTGTTGATATAATATAATATAATTATATATATATATATATATATATATATATATATATATATATATATATATATATATATATATATATATATATATATATATATATATATATATATATATATAATTTGTAATATGTGAATAAATTGCACCACATTACCTACGATAATTACGATGTTAACTGTGAAGTTTGGCAAGTGACGTTCATTGATTATCAGCTTAGTGAGATTAATTACCGCATTCACACGTTTTTTTGGGACAGCGGTGAAGAGTGGGAATTTAATGGAGGTTATTAATGACTCTATAATTAAATAACAAAATCATTTGACAGTGGTAAATATGATATAAAAGCTGAAAGGAAAAGAAGAGAGATGAAGAGAGAGAGAGAGAGAGAGAGAGAGAGAGAGAGAGAGAGCTAACTAGCCTTGTTGCAAATCATTGGATTTTCGCTAATTTCTTGACGTGCTTGACCAGGTGTGGGTTCCAAACTGGTGCTGCATACTCCAGTATGGGCCTGACGTACACGGTGTACAGAATCTTGAACGATTCTTTACTGAGGTATCGGAACGCTACTACCATGTTTGCCAGGCGCCCATATGCTGCACAAGTTATCTGGTTGGTGTGTGCTTCCGGAGACGCGTTCGGTATTATACCCAGGCCAAGATCTTTCTCCTTTAGTGAGGTTTGCAGTCGCCGGCCACCTAGCTTATATTCTGCCTGCGGTCTTCTTTGCCCTTCCTCGATCCTTATGACTTTGCATTTGGTGGGTTAAAATTCGTGCAGCCAGTTGGTGGGCCTCGCGTCCAGCCTGTCCAGGTCTCTTTGTAGTCTTGCCTGATCCTCATCAGATTTAATTCTCCTCATTAACTTCACATCGTCTGCGAACAAGTGACACTTCTGAGTCTATCCCTTCCATCATGTCATTCACATATACCAAAAATAGCACTGATCATAGGACTGACCCTTGTGGAACGTAGCTCGTCCCAAGCTCCCACTATGATATCTGGTATAGTCTGATCTATTGCAGTAACTTTCCTGTTATACGTATCTGATCCTCTAGCTTATGTACTAATCTCTTGTGAGGAACTGTGTCGAAGACCTTCTTGCAGTCCAAGAAAGTGCAATCAACCCACCCCTCTCTCTCTTGTCTTACTTCTGTTACCTTTTCATAAAACTCCAGTAGGTTTGTAACACAGGATTTTCCTTATATGAATCCTTGCTGGCTGTCTTTCATAATCTTGTTCCGGTCTAGGTGCTCCACCATTCTCCTCCTGATAATATTATCCATAACTTTTCATTCTATACACGTAAGTGACACTTGTGTATAGTTAAGTGCCTCTTTTTTTGTCTCCTTTCTTAAAAATGGGGACTACATTTGCAGTCTTCCATACCAAAGGCAGTTGCCCAGTTTCAAGGGATGAGTTGAAAATTGTGGGTAGTGGTACACGCAGTGTCTCTCCTCCCTCTCTAAGTGATCTTGAGGTATCAAGGTCACTTAGCAGCTTCTTCACCTCCTCGGTTGTGTGTATTGCATCCAACACTTGATGGTATGTCCCTTGTTGGTGTACCCTTCTGTTCTGTCTTCCCAAGTCCTTTCTGTCTCCATTGTAAATACTTCCTTAAATCTCGTGTTGAGCTCTTCACATACTTTTGGTCGTTTCTTGCGAGCTCCCCACCTTCTTTCCACAGCCTGAGTACCTAGTCCTTGACTGTTGTTTTCCTCCTGATATATTTGTGTGTGTGTGTTTGTGTGTGTGTGTGTGTATTTGTGTGTGTGTGTGTGTGTGTGTGTGTATGTGTGTGTGTGTGTGTGTGTGTGTTTGTGTGTGTGTGTGTGTGTGTGTGTGTGTGTGTGTGTACTCACCTAATCGTTGTTGCAGGGGTCGAGACTCAGCTCCTGGCCCCGCCTCTTCACTGATCGCCACTAGGTTCTCTCTCTGCTTCCTGAGCTGTGTCTTACCTCGTCTTAAAGATATGTATGGTTCCTGCCTCCACTACATCACTTGCTAGGCAATTCATCTTCCTGACGACTCTATGACTGAATAAATACTTCCTAACATCCCTCTGACTTCAGCCTCCAATTGTGACCCCTTGTTTCTGTGTCCCCTCTCTGGAACAACCTATCTCTGTCTACCTTATCTATTCCATGCAGTATTTTGTATATCGTTATCATGTCTCCCCTGACCCTCCTGTCCTCCAATGTCGTCAGTCCGATTTCCCTCAACCTTTCTTCGTAGGACATACCACTGAGCTCTGGAACTAGCCTTGTTGCAAACCTTAGCACTTTCTCTAATTTCTTGACGTGCTTGACCAGGTGTGGGTTCCAAACTGGTGCTGCATACTCCAGTATGGGCCTAATGTACACAGTGTACAGTGTCTTGAACGATTCCTTACTAAAGTATCGGAACGCTATTCACAGGTTTTCCAGGGGCCCATATGGTGCAGCAGCTATCTGGTTGATGTGTGCCTCCGGAGACATGCTCGGTGTTATGGAAACCCCAAGTTCTTTTTCCTTGAGCGAGGTTTACAGTCTTTGGCCACCTAGCTTATACTCTGTCTGTGGCCTTCTTTGCCCTTCTCCGATCTTCGAAGTTCTGCCTGGTCCTCATCAGATTTAATTCTCCTCATTAACTTCACATCATCTGCGAACAGGGACACTTCTGAGTCTAACCCTTTCATCATGTCGTTCACATATACCAAAAATAGCACTGGTCCTAGGACCGACCCCTGTGGGACCCAACTCGTCACAGGTGCCCACTGTGACACCTAATCCCGTACCATGACTCGTTGTTGCCTCCCTGTCAGGTATTCTCTGATCCATTGCAGTGCCCTTCCTGTTATACGCGCCTGATCCTCTAGTTTCTGCACTAGTCTCTTGTGAGGAACTGTGTCGAAGGCCTTCTTACAGTCTTAGAAAATGCATTCAACCCACCCCTCTCTCTCGTGTCTTACTTCTGTAACTTTGTCATAAAACTCCAGAAGGTTTGTGACACAGGATTTGCCTTCCATGAATCCGTGCTGGTTGTCGTTTATATCTTGTTCCATTCCAGGTGCTCCACAAGTCTCCTCCTGATAATCTTCTCCATGACTTTGTATACTATACACGTCAGTGACATTGGTGTGTAATTTAGTTCCTCTTTTCTGTCTCCTTTTTTTAAAATGGGAACTACATTTGCCATCTTCCATACCTCAGGTAGTTGCCCAGTTTCAAGTGATGTGTTGAAGATTGTGGTTAATGGCACACACAGCATATCCGCTCCCTCTCTAAAGACCCACGGGGAAATGTTGTCTGGTACCATTGCCTTTGAAGTATAAAGGTCACTCAGCAGCTTATTCACCTCCTCCTCAGTTGTGTGCATATCATCCAGCAATTTTGGTCTATTCCCCGTTGGTGTCCCCCCTCTGTCCTGTCTTCCCAGAGTCCTTCCTGTCTCCACTGTGAATACTTCCTTAAATCTCGTGTTGAGCTCCTCGCATACCTCTTGATCGTTTCTTGCGAGTTCCCCACCTTCTTTCTTCAGCCTGATCACCTGGTCTTTGACTGTTGTCTTTCTCCTAATGTGGCTAAACAGCAGTTTCGGGTCAGACTTGACTTTCGATGCTATGTCATTTTCGTACTGTCGCTGGGCCTCCCTCCTTATCTGTGCATATTCGTTTCTGGCTCTTCGACTGATCTCCTTGTTTTCCTGGGTCTTTTTGCCTTCTGTACCTCTTCCATTCTCTAATGCACTTAGTTTTTGCCTCCCTGCACCTTCGGGTAAACCAAAGACTTGCTTTGGTTTTCCCATTGTTTCTGTTGCCCTTGGGAACAAACCTTTCCTCTGCCTCCTTGCATTTTGTTGTTACATTTTCCATCATTTCATTTACTGACTTTCCTACCATTTCTCTGTCCCACTGCACCTCCCGCAGGAAGTTCCTCATACCTGTGTAGTCCCCCCTTTTATAGTTTGGCTTTTCACCTTGGACTGCTGTTACCCTCTCCACCTGTAACTCTACTGTGTAATCAAAACTCAGACCTACGTGGTCACTAGCTCCGAGGGGCCTCTCATATGTGATGTCATCACTGTCTGAGCTACTCTGGGTGAACATAAGGTCCAGTCTTGCTGGTTCATCCTCCCCTCTCTGTCTGGTAGTGTCCCTGATGTGTTGATGCATGAGGTTTTCCAGTACCACATCCATCATCTTGGCTCTCCATGTTTCGGGACCCCCATGAGGCTCCAGGTTTTCATAATCGATCTCCCTGTGGTTGAAATCACCAATAACCAGTAACTTTGCTCTACACAATTGAGCTCTTCGTGCCACCTCAGCCAGTGTGTCCACCATTGCTCTGTTTTTCTCATTATATTCCTCTCATTGCCTCCTGCAGTTCTGTGGTGGGTTATACATCACTATGTAGTCATACATACATACATCTATGTAGTCCCTTTCGCCAATTTCGTCCATTCCTCCCATTTCCTCAAATCCTCATCGGTTTTTTATGGGCAGTGCAACCCCTCCTCCCGCTTTGCTCCTATCTTTCCTCAGGATCTGATATCTGGGCGGGAAAACTGCGTCTGTTACTGTCTCAGTGAGTTTCGTTTCTGTGACTGCTGTGATATCTGGGGACTTATCGTTGATTCTTTCATGCCACTCCTCGTATTTATTTGTTATTCCATCTGTGTTTGTGTACCACACCTTCAGCTTCTTGTCTATCATGGTGGACCTGGGAGAATGTTATGCATGGGGGAGTGGGAGCCCTTGGGGGCCTATGGGGGTTTGTGGTGTGGGTGGGGTTTGTGATGGGGTGAGGGCAGAGTGCTCGTAGGGAGCTGCAGTAGCAGTGGGGGGGGCAGAGGGAACAATGTATGGGTTTTGGTTGAGCCTGTTCAGCTGCGTTGGAGTTGCCATGGTGTGGGTGGGGTTTGTGGTGGGGGGTGGGGGCAGAATGCCCATAGGGGGCTGCTATAGGGGTGGGGGCAGAGGAAACAGTGTGTGGGTTTTGGTTGAGATTATTCAGTTGTTTCGGGGTTGTTGTGGTTGGAGTCCTTATGTGGGTATCTCTGAAGGGTGTATTTGTCCTTCCACCTAAGTCTGGGTTCTGCTCGTCTTCATCGATGCCTCCCGTTCCTCCTTTCATCTTTGTACCCTCTCAGTATCGTCCTTTCCTGCTGTGTTCTGTCACGATCTAGGTACACTCTCAGGTACTCTGGTTTGTCCCTCAGTCGTGCTTTCTTCTGCAGGACCCTGGTTCGAGCTGATTGTGCCTTGAAGATTACTTTGACAGGCCGTCTCCTTCCACCTACAAACCACGCAATTCTCCGAAAATTTGCCACCTGGGTCATGTCTCCCTCACCTATTGCTTTCATGATACCTTCGATCGCTTTCTTCTCCCTCTGGTTTCTTTCATCGTAGGTTTTCCCTTCGACTTCTTGGAGCCCATAGACAAACACTGACCTCTCCCTCTCCTCCTCCCACTGTATCTCTCTTTGCATCCTCTAAGGTGTTTTAGCTCTTTCCATCGAAACGTTCATGCCTTCAATTCCTGCCTTTGCTGCAGCCCCTATACTCAGAGGCCTGTTTTCCCTGCCCAGCTGAAGCTGACTGTTAGAGTCTCTGCATATGTCATGTCTCCTTCGTTGTCTTCAGACATTTCATTTGGTCTTCCTGTACTCATCTTTACCTGAATCCCTACAGCCCCTTCGTCTGTGACTAGTATAGAAGTTCCTGATGTCATGTCTCTACTGTCATTTGTCTCTCTAGTCTGTTTCATGTTTTTTAGCTCCACTTCTAAGCACTTTATCTTAAATTCTGCTGCTAAGACTTGTAGTCCCCACTTCCTGTTCTCTTCAGCTATCCTCTCCTCCATTACCCTGCCGAGCTCTGCAAGCTTCCTTCCCTACTCTTCCTCCATTTTTGTGAGCTCTACCTCCTAATCTTCCCTCCCAGGTTCCTCCCTCCTGGGTTCCACCTCCAGACCCCTGGGTCCCCGCCCTCTTGGGTTACCCATTTTTTTTTTATTTTTTTACCTCAGAAAGGAGCTTGTGTGTGTGTGTGTGTGTGTGTGTGTGTGTGTGTACTCACCTAGTTGTGTTGAGGTTGCGGGGGTCGAGTCCGAAAGTGTAAGTGAGAGAATACTCAACTAATTGTGGTTGCAAGGGTCTAGTCATAGCTCCTGGCCCTGAATGTTAGTGAGTGTGGGTGAGAGAGTGAAAGTGTGAGGGAGGGAGATTGTGAGTGAGAGTGAGAAAGTGAGAGATTGTGTGAGTGTGAGTGAGGAGTGTGAATGAGAGAGAGTTGAGTGAGGCAGTGTGAATGAGAGTGTGTGAGAGTGTGAATGAGAGACAGTGTGAGGAAGGCAGAGTGTGAGTGAGGCAGTGTGTGAGTGAGGTGGTGTGTGAGTGAGGCAGTGTCAGTGAGAGTGAGTGAGAGTGTGAATGAGTGAGTGTATGTATGAGGGAGAGTGTAAGTGATGGAGAGTGTGAGCGATGGAGAGTGTGAGTGAAGGAGTGTGTGAGTGAGGGAGAGTGTGAGAGTGTGAATGAGGGATAGTGTGAGTGGAGGAGAATATGATTGAAAGTGTGATGGAGAGTGTGTGAGTGAGAGTGAGAGTGGTGGTAAAGGCGAGTGAGGGAAGTGTGCGTGTAAGTGTATGAGTGTGTGTGTGGGGGGAAGTGTGAGGTATGTGAGGTATGTGAAATAAAGGTTTGTCATCAGTGTTTATAGACTGGTGTCAATGGTTCATTGTGTGTGTGTGTGTGTGTTTGCGTTTGTGTGTGTGTGTGTGTGTGTGTGTGTGTGTGTGTGTGTGTGTGTGTGTGTGTGTGTGTGTGTGTGTGTGTGTACTCACCTATTTGTGGTTGCAGGGGTCGAATCACATCTCCTAGCCTCGCCTCTTTGCTGGTCGCTACTCGCAGAGCAGAGAGACTCTCTCTGCTCTGCGAGCTCTATCGTATCTCATCTTAAAGCTATGTATGGATCCTGTCTCCACTACATCATTCTCCAGATTATTCCAATTTCTGACAACTCTATGAACATTCCCGAGCTTCAGAACTTTTCATGTATCTACACTGAACTGCATCTGCCACTTTTCTGACCACGAATTAAGTTTGTATAAGTCCTCCTGAAGTTCCGTGACATCTACGTCTGAATTGATTATCCTACCTGTCTTCGTGTCATCAGCGAATTTGCTCGTATCACTAATAACAACGGGCCTAAAACTGAATCCCTGTGGAGCGCCACTTGTTACAAATCCCCAGTTAGATTTTACCCCATTTATGCATCGTTGTGAGAAATTATTGCATACATACAATTTTGCTTGCCATATTCGGCAAGAAGTGCATTACTATTTAAGCCAAATCACAAATTTTACTTATTCGGCACGACATATATATGATCTTTCACATAATTTTTTATTTCTGATATCTTCATTAATAGCTAAAATGAAAATATCTCACTTTATATTATTATTTGACTTATTACATTAGCTATGTCTGTAGGTAGGATGTTACATTTACACTTCATTGTGCTCGCTGTTGGAAAGTTGTAACTGGCTGTTCACACTTGCAAACTGCTTAGCTAACTCCCGGCTCGCTTGTTTGTATCAGGCGGTACCTGCCGTCGTCGCTGGAGTTGCACTAGCTAGTCACGTGATCACACCTGATATTGGAGCTGCCCTCCCTCTCTTTCTCTCTCTCTCTCTCTCTCTCTCTCTCTCTTTTTTCTTTTTTTTTTTACACAGGGTTTGACAAGGTTAAGGATCCCTAGCTTTATTGACAAGCTATTTACAGGTTAAGGATTCCTAACTTTATTGGCAAGCTAAGAGCTGTTTCCTACATCAGCTCATTTGAAAGCATTTTTATTGTTATGAGACATACAAGTAGGGAACAGGATGAAGTTGGAGCCATCTGTGGGCCAGCATTTTCATTTGATCAACTGACTTTATCTCGTTGACATCATTATGCTGTACGAATGTGTTCCATACTCGAGTCATCCTGGGTATGTATGATCTCAGATGGAGTGATGTTCTGGAGAAGGGTACAACCAGAGTGAAGTTGCTGCTTTCTGCCCGTCTTGTGGCATAAAAGCTTGTTTCATGCTGTCCTCGAAGTGGATCCAAGTGTGGTATTTTGACAATATTGGCCTTGTACATAACAGTAAGGCCACCCACATCCCTCCTGTGTTGAAGGCTCTGCTGAAATGACAGATCTATCCAAGATGGGTCCAGGCGAGAGATGAGACGTCTTGCTCTGTTCTCTACTCTGTCAAGCAGTCGCACCCCTCAATGATGGTTCCTTGATGTTGGTGAGGGGCTCTTGATTTAGGGAATTGGATCTGTGCTCCAGTTCCCCGAATTAAGCCTGAATGCCTTCCACATCCCCCCCCCAGGCGCTATATAATCCTCCGGGTTTAGCGCTTCCCCCTTGATTATAATAATAATAATAATAATGTCAAGCAGTCGCAGATGAGAGGGGGGGCAGGCAAACCAAGAAAGTGGAGCATACTCAAGGTGTGAGCGTACTTGTGCCTCGTACAGGATCTTGCAACCCCTACTGTCAAGCAGATGCTAGATACGGCGAAGTGCTGTAAGCTTCCTGGCTGCCTTGTTTGCAAGATTTACAACATGGTTCTTCATGGTTAGTTTGGAGTCAAATTTCACCCCAAGGATATCAACTTCTTCTCCAGGTGCCAACACCCTCCCATTCATCCTTACTACTGCACCAGCATTACCATCATGGTGCCTAGAGACGATCATCATTTGCGTTTTCTCAGGTGCAAATGTTACCTGCCATCTGTTTCCCCAAGCTGATATAGCTCTCAGCTGGTGATTGATGTAGCTTAGAGCAGCTGGCATTTCTTCTCTTGGATAAGTGAATGTCAGTGTACAGTCGTCTGCATATGCATGTGATTCTGGGATGAGATGAAGAAGGTCGTTGAAGTAGACATTCCATAACAATGGACCCAGCACGCTTCCTTGTGGAACACTTGCCCCAATAGGATGTCTTGCTGATTCTGTTCCATTGAGAACTACACTTAGAGATCTACCATGAAGGTAATCACTGAGGAGACATAGCGTAGAGCCTGCAATTCCCAGTGCTTGAAGTTTTGCTAAGAGGCCCTGGTGCCACACCCGGTCGAAAGCGCAAGCAATGTCCAGTGCTACCACACAGCTGACTTTGGATTCATCCAGTGACTGGTGCCACTTAGTGGAGAGGTTTAATAACAGATCAGCAGCAGAGTAACCTTTCCTGAAGCCATATTGACGATCACAAAGTAGTGAGTGATAGTCAAAAAACTCTGTCATTTGTCTTGAGATTATTGTCTCAAGGATCTTACCAGTGATTGACAGGAGTGACACTGGTCTGTAGTTGCTGATTTCTGCTCTGCTCTTCTTTTTGTGAACAGGGACTACATTTGTCTCTTTCCATAGAGAGGGCCATTTACACTGTACTAGGCAGTGCTGAAAGATGCGAGTTAGAGGTGCTGCTAGCTGGTCTGCACATCTTCTCAACAATCTTGGGCTCAACTTGTCTGGGCCCACAGCCTTTTCTTGGTCAAGCGATTTAAGAAGGAAGTGCACCTCCTCCTGCCTTATTGTCACCACTGACAGTTTTGACACAGTTCTTGCAGCTAGCCAAGGAGGGTTCCTTGCTGGATCAGGAACTTGCATTTTGGTAGCAAAGTGTTCAGCAAAGAGGTCCGTCTTCTCTTGATTACTAGTAGAGGTGGTCCCATCCTGTCGATTTAGAGGTGGAATAAGTTCATCAGGCAGATAACCTTGTCTGTCCTTGACCGGGGATCACCAGGTTAGGAGCCTACCCTACCTGATGCTTGACCGGGGACCACCAGGTTTTGGAGCTTACCCTACCTGATGCTAGCTTTCTTTTAGTGTCCACCTCCCATTTAGCAATGGCCCACTTTTGAACATCACCCATATGCCTACAGGCTTGCGTGTGGAAGTTCCTGTTATAGGTGGTAGGATGTCTCTTATACCTTCGCCATGTTTTGTACTTAGCAGTAGCAACCTCTCTACAACGAAAGCCAAACCAAGGCTGATCTGTAGGCTTCGTCACATGTTGCCGGTGAGGAATGTGTTCTTGTTGTAGATTAAGGATGTGTCCAGTGAAGGCTTTCACTTGGTTGTCAACATCCCCTTGGAGAAGAGCATTCCAATCTGTGGTGGCGAGCTCAGAGCAAAGGGCTGGCCAATTACCTCTTTCCCATAGCCAGGTTGTGCGTGTGGACTCCTCACCTCGTTCTGTTGGGATCTTAAGTGTGGTAAAAACATCCTTGTGGTCAGACGATCCAACGTAGCCGAGGGGTTGACAAGTGACTATGCCTTCTGCCAGATCACTCACTACTGGGTCAAGGGAGGAGCCAGAGATATGAGTAGGGAAATCAACAAAGTTTCTCATGTCAAACACTGCAAGAAGGTCATCAAAGTCCCTCTGTATAGGGTGCTGGTTGAGGTCACCAACAATTGTAATATGTTGACAGTTGTGTTGTAGCAGAAGGGAGTCAATATTTTCCATTAGGAAGTTGATGGGGTCTGCATGTTGCCACTGAGGTCTGTACATTGCACTTGCTAGTACAGAGGTACTAGAAGAACATCATTTCAAGATGTGTAGGGGTGGCAACATCAATGTGCTGGGCATGAACACTTTTAGAGAAGCACACAGCAACACCTCCTCCTTGCCCTTGGCTGTCTCTTCTCATCCATGAGGTGTAGCCAGCAATTCTTGCAAAATTTTCTGAAGTCCTGTCATCCAAAAATGTTTCAACAACAGCTATCATGTCGGGACGTCGAGTGTTCAAAAAACTATGTGTGAGCTCTCCAACATTAGTAATGAAACCTCTAATGTTGGCCGACAGGATGCTGATAGACTGGCTCCTCATGATGAAGTGGTCAGCTTGAGGTTGTGGGTGTGTAGGGAATGTAAGGTGCCTGCCCTTGAGAGAGGTAGGGTACTCTCTCTCTCTCTCTCTCTCTCTCTCTCGATCTAGATCTGCTTCTTACCTGAGAATCACCTCTCTATCGATATCTGCTTGTCTTCCTAGAAGCATCTCTCGTGTCTCTGGCTGTTTGTTCATGATTTAAACTCTGTTTTTGGTAGAGTATGATTTCTAGGGAGATCCGAAACATGCTTCTTGTAACTCTGTGTAACTCTGTTCACAGAGCATTGTTCAGATTTAGTGATTTTTTTACATTTTTGTTATGTGTCGCAGACACACTTGGTTCATCCTTCGTCCCATCTACACACTGTCGTAGTCCATTGATGGGGATCTGCCGATGGTCCCCAGTTAGGGTGGTTATTTTGTCTCATTGTTCATGAAGCTTTGCTGTTGATTGGTACATTATTGCTGTTTGGGAAATGATTCGTCATATCGTTCAAACAAGCTAGTTGACTAATTGCCATGATGGTCTAGAAGATAGATTTGTATTCTTGTCAGTCACTGTTTTAGTTAAAACTGAGTCGTGTCTTACTAAGCATTATCGAGCACTTTGAGCACTTACACACATTCACGCATACACTTGTATGTACTACTACATGATATTAACGTACCAGTCGGTGCTTGTGACTCGTACTCTTACGAAATGTGCCCTCAGCACTACACTATATATGTACAATTTAACACTGAACTACAAGAGAAGTGTAGGAGCTTATTTACTTAATTATATCAAACTTATTTGCTTTGATGTTGTCCAGCTAGACACTTTTGTTATTAAAGATCCCAAATTTCATTTCGGTGGTTTATTGTTATTCAGTTCTGATCCCAAAACACTATTAATAATTCTCTCAAATTCTCTGCTTCCTATTTGTGAGCCATGACCCGATCCATGACAGCACTTTTTTCCCCAGGGCCATGAGCTACCATTTTCTTTACCAGTCTCTGGTGCAGTACTCTATCAAAAGCTTAACTAAAATCCAACTAAACAATATCGAATTCTTTATCGTGATCAAGAGCATGAAAAGCTTTACTGAAGAAGGTTAGTAAATTGGTTAGACAAGAACGGCCTCTCGTGAATCTATGCTGGGTATGATTAATCAAATTTTGCTTATCAAGATGGCTTCTTAAAATATCAGTTATAACTGACTCAAGTAATTTGCCTACAATTGAGGTCATACTTATTGGGCAGTAAATTGACGGTAACTTGTCCCCTCCTTTCTTCTGTACTAAAAGATGTTTGAGCATATTATTAATTCATTTTGATTAATTTCTGATCGATCATATTTCTTTATACTGAATAAATGTTTTTTGGGCAGCATGTATAATGTTAGCTCTCTTTGTTAGTGTTAACTCTCTTTGCTACTCCAATCCACAGATGATAGGTGTTCTCTAAGCCCATTGTAATCTGATAAAAAATCTGGGACTGTTACTGAATCATCCCTACTATCATACTTCCATTATGTGCTAAAGATAATTGATTTGTGGTCGCTTGCACCGAGTTTTTCTGTAATTTCTAATTAGCAAGGGTTTCCTCGTTTGCCAGAACCAAGTCAAGCAGGTTATTTCCCCTCATACTTTCTGTAACAAACTACTTTAAAAAACAGCCCTGAACTTTTTCTAAGAAGTCAAAATTCCCGGTCAAAGAATTCCAATCAATCTGACTAAGGTCCGCTAGAACTATTACGCTATCGTGTCTTGTGGCCTTAACAAATTCTTCTCACAGTAGTCTTCTTTGGTCCCTGTGGCATGCAAAGAGTATGTTACACTTTATACGGCACATGTACACACACCCACATAGGCTTCCTCCCAACTAGTAAACCAGGTGCTAAGGGTTTAACGATCTTTGGGGGCCTCCTTGTTAAATCAGTATGCTGGTTCATTAACCAATCGCAAATGGGTCTGCCAAGTGCTGAGGTGACGTGATAGCACTCACAGTCAACACTTGCCAGACTCATATAGCCACTGGTTGAGCACGGTTCTCTCTCTGGCTTTTGTCTTTGCCTTGATTGCCGTGTGGTACACTTATACTCCATTCTTGTACATAGTGCACATAAATACTTGGTGAAGGAAAATACAAGTTAAATACTACTACTGTGTTTATTTTCGTTCCAAACCCTTTATGACCAGGTCAACAGGTCATCATCACCTGTGCACATAATAGTCCCTATCCAAGTTTGTGGGATGGGATATCATGCCTAAAATAAAATTTTCATGCCCCTCAGAAAATTCTGCCCAGACTCTGTCTTTGTTATTTCAGACTTTATACCCATGTTTTTGCAGCAGTCCAAGTGATCTCGGACATACAGTGCCATTCCACCTCCATTTCTGATGCTTATATCTACATGGAACAATTTAACACCTTGATTATGACATTCAGTATGCATTTCCCGATTTTTCATATTAAACCACGTCTCAGTTATGGCAATTACGTCGCTGTTAACTCGTCCATCTTGTTTCTAGTATTACTGCTATTTGCATAATATAAATTTAGAAACCCTCCCTTCTCTTTTCTTTTCCTGTTCATTTCTGTTCTTCCACTATCCCTACTATTGCCCTTGTCACCTAGTGCCACTAGCTTTCCAGTATCCATCAATAACTCTACCTCATTCTGCCTGTAACTGGTTTTCCTAAAACTCACAATATCACTACACTGAGACTTCATTGCTTTCCCACAAAAACTGATACCACTAGCCATTTCTAATTTAAAGCCCTAACAGCTCCCTCCACTGCATTGTCCACTACTCTCACCCCAGACCCAGATAAGTGAACCCCATCACTGGCATACATGTCATTTCCATCATAAAAGATGTACCAGTTGTTTATCAGTGTTACTGCATTTTCCATACAGTGTTTGTCCAACCAACAACTAACACCAATTTCCCTGGACAACCATTCATTTCCAACTTCTATCCTCGGCAAAATACCCAGTATCACAGGTCTTCCTTCCTTCTTCCTAATTATGTCTATCGCTAACCTTTACCTGTTAATTATGTCCTCGCTTCGTCTACCAACATCGTTGCTTCCAGCAGTGAGACAGATAATAGGATTGCTCCCGATACCTCTCATGATGTCGTCCAGACGGTTAATAATATCTTCCATCCCAGCCATGGAAAACACACCTGCTTCCTCTTCCTATCTCTAAGACAAAACACTATACATGTACTTAACTGACTGACCCCAACTCAAACAATATTCTTTTCTTGACTGGCAGCGTTCATAATGTTCTCGACGGTCTTTGCAGAGATGGTTTCGCTGGGATGTTTTCACTGGCAGGCCTCGCTGTGTCGTTAACAGTGGTCCTTGTTGGAACTGCCTTCGTTGTATGGTCTTGGATTCACATTCGTCTGATAACAAGATAATGTATACCATTTATATTCAACCTTGAGCTTACATTGTCAATGTCCACAGCCCTTTCTTGGCCCAGGTATTTTAAGAGACGGTACAATTCATCCTGCCTTATTGTCACTTCTGACAGCTTAGAATGGTATACCATACTGACAAGATGAAAATTAAACACATGTACAACATCTGGGTATCTTTATTGTAGACGTTTCGCCAACCAGTGGCTTTATCAATAAAAATTCAAGAACATAATTGGAAGACAATAGAACTATATACAAAAGATGAGGTAATCAGTCCCTCAACCTTGGAGATGGTGAAAAGTCTAGAGCACAGGAAAGAAGGCTGGTGCTTATATACTAACGTCAGGTGGTAAGAGACATGTGGCAGACGAAGACATCGTCACTGCCATTCGGGATTCCCCGTTGGAAGTAAGTCATACCCGAGGGACGGGTCAGTATTTTATACCATACATGTACAACTTTTCAAATACTGCAACATTATGGAATCTTGGTTCAGGGGACATCACTACAATCTTCTTCAGTACTACTGACCCGTCCTCGGGGTATGACCTACTTCAACTGGGGAATCCCGCCTACTAGAGACAATGTCTTCATCTGTTACACGTATCTTACACCCTGAGGTCAGTAAATGAGCGCCAGACTTTTCACGATTTCGGCGCTCTTCAGCAACTCCAAGGCTGAGGGACTGATTACCCCATCTCTTGTACATAGTTTTATTGATAATGTCACTGATTGACGAAACATCTGCAAAAAAGATACTCGAATGCTGCACATGTCTAATTTTCACCTTAGACATAGTTCTTGAGGAGGTTCCCTTGCTGGATCAGGATTTTGTATCTTGGCAGCAAAGTGTTCAGCAAAGTGATCTTTTTTCCAACTGCTAATAGAGACAGTCTCATCCAGTCGAATTAGAGGGGGATAATTTCAATAGGTGAACAACCTTGATGGTTATTCACCTGATCTCTCTACAACCACGGTGCTCTCAACACCACCTCCAAGGCTGAGGGACTGATTACCTCATCTTTCGTATATAGTTCTACTGTTTTCTAATTATGTCCTAGAATCTGTATTGATAAAGCCACTGGATGGCGAAACGTCTACAATAAAGATAACTAGATATTGCACAAGTGTCTTAACTTTCATCTTGTCGGTATTGTATACCTGTCTTGCAGATCTTTTTTTGTGGTAGCCGCCTATCTAGACACGACCCACTTTTGATAAACTTCTATTTGCCAATAGGTTTGCTTGTTCAAGTTCGTGTTATAGTGGAATGTCTCTTAATAAGGTGAGGGATGCATTTGTGTTACAAATGTTTAGTGAATGCATTTACTAGCTTATCAACGTCATCATGGAGAAAAGCATACAATTCTTAGGAGGTAAAATCCGACCAGTTTCCTCTCACCCACAACCAGGATGTAGTGTCGATTCTTTACTTCTTTCTTTTGAAATATTTAGTGTCGTAAGACAGGCTTGTGGTCAGAAGATCCAACATAGCAAAGACTTTGCTTGTGACTGTTCCTTTCGACAGATTACTCGCTACAGGGTCATGGCAGGAGCCACAGATGTGAGTAAAGAATTCACCAAACTTTTTCATGTAAAGCATTGAGAGTTCATTAAAATTCCTCTGAATAAAATGTTGGCTGAAGTCACCAACAATTATAATAAGTTGACATTTAAGTTGAGTCAGAAGGCAGTCCACATTTTTCATCCGGAAATTGATTGGGTTTGCTGGCTGCTATTGAAGTATGTACGTTGCACTTGCTAGTACAGAGGTACTAACAAGTGCAATGTACACTGTTCCCAGGTGAATAGGAATGGGAATACCAGTGAGCTGGACATGCACACTTTAACAAAAAAGCATACTGGAACGCCCCCTACTTGACCTTGTCTGTCTTGTCGAAACAATGAGGAGTAACCAGTAATTCAAGCAAAATTTTCCGGAATCGTGTTGTACAAAAACATTTTAAAAACGGCGATCAAGACAGGACGATTAGTTCGCGAAACTGTATAAGCTGATCTACATTGGGAATGATGCCCTAATGCTAGCAGACAGGATGTTGAGAGACTAGTTCTCCCCCCACTCTCTCACTCTTTTCAGGTAGTGTTTACATCAACATTAGTAAGGAAGATTACCACAGGCTCCAGACAACACTGTAAACACACTGCCAGTGTGCTTATCGCTTACCGATATTTTTCTTCATGAAATTCTTGCGATGGACAGTCTACGGAGCTGCGACATTTTCTTCCTTAAAACTTTTTTAAAATTATGTAGCAATTCATTCAGCGATTAATTAATTGACTTTGGCATATAGGGGAGTTAATGAATCGGGGAATGATAATGGGGATAAGGCGGAATAATGGAGTAATGGGAGGAAGTACACAGGAGAGGGAAGGAGGTAGGTAGGTAATATGACAGGTCAGTGGTGACCACCATGACCTCTCATTAACTCTACTCTACTCAACCCTCAGAACTTGAAATAAAATAATAAATTAAATAAATAAATAACATGGGCAGTGAATATTACTATTCTACTCAAAAGCAGTTTATTATTATGTCCTTGTGCAATAATATATTTGGGAACAGGAGAACACTATCGGGTTTAAATAAATGGGGATGACATACATAAGCAATGAGACAAGGGTTAAAAATAATGAAAAACTGAATATAACTTAAAATATAAGTACAGTAGGACAGTTCACCTCTGAAACTCAGACCTACACAGCACGAGCACTGCTCCCAGCCAGTGTGCTACCCAATGTCTCCAACAGAGTCTCTTCCAGAGACTCCAGCAGCCCTCTCAGAGCTCTGCACACAGGCAGCAGCTCTGCCCGAATCTCTTGCCCAGAGCTCCGCCAGAATCTCATTTTCTAGCTGTTTCCTAGAGTTTGTATTGTCCTGCCCGCATCTTCCCTTAACCCCGGCTTTTGAGGGTTTACCCTCCATGGGTCACACCACGTGTTTTTACACCAAAGGTAGATTTCGCCAGAGTCAGTAACCACTCCTTACTGTCGCCGTCAAGAACAAAAGACCTGAGACCGAGACGGCTCCAGGAGTCTTCCTCTAGTATCACACTTCCCTGCTAAAGCAAGGGGTGTGACAATATGCACTGGTTGGTTAAATCAACCTTTTTACTTTAAAAGCACAGTTGACTTACAACACAAGTTTAACGAGAGTCGACTACAAAAGAGTCATGAAGACTGCATAAAATTTGCTCATCAAGTGTTAAAAATCAATTAAGCCTTAAAATATGGAATAATTTAATCAATGTATATTCACTGAGAGTCGATTTATATATCCTGATTATTAGAAAAAGTTATTTGCTTTTCTAAACATTATCTTGCAATACACATTATTTGAAAAGGTGCTTTTGTAATAAATAAATTTTAACTATACTCAGTATCCAAACCTATTAGCATTAGGAATTTTTTCATAAATATAGGCATTTATATTATTAAAGTGTACTGTCACGAAACTATATGTCCGTAGGGTGGGCGAGGAAAAAAAGATAAAACAGTAACAGCAGAGGAAGCGATAGAGAAGGAGGTTAAGAAGAAAGAATAGGAAGGAGAGGAGGAAAACTGATAGTAGTAATATTAGCAGTAGTAGTAGAAGTTGTAGTAGTGGTAGTAGTAATAGTAGTAGTAGATGGAAGAAAACTGGGAAGAAGAGGACGATTAGGAGGAGGAAGATGAGAACAAGAGGAAATGCTATGGAGAAGGTTCAGGAAGATTAGAGTAAAAATGAGAATAAGGTTAAGAAGGAAGACAAAGTTTAAAAGTAGGAAAAGGCTATGGAAATGGATAAGGTTAAGGAAGAAGAGGAGGACAAAAAGGAAGACGAAAATGCTTATCATAGGATTATTAAAAGTTGGTCAAATTAAACGTATTTAGCTGAAAAAAAATCGGTGTCTCTTAAATGAAATTGTCAAGAAACTTGTAAATATCAAATGGTTCAAAGAATTCACGAATTTGGGATATAGTTTAGGATTTTTTAGTTATTGCCTGAATATTAAGAGAATATTAATTGGATTAATTCATTTCTAGAAAATATACATGACTGTGCTGATGGTGACTTAGGTTGCAGACGAGAGGATCAAAGTGACCGAGAGCGACCTGGAAACTGATGCGTAATTGTCTGAATTGTGATATAAATTCAATTGTAACCAGACAAAATCAGTGACAAATATAGTGTTAAGATGATTTCTTATGTTCTTACTTATAATATAAGGATGAGTGATGCTTCCTAATAAACTCTCTCCTAGCTGTAAAATATAATTTTGTTTTTCATATATAATTCTCATGGCTTTTGAGTGAATTAAGAGATTTAGAGAGGATATTAGAAATAAATATAAGACAGTTTAGTAGTAACACATTTATTTTTGTGATGAGAGAAACTTTCAGTTGAGTACCGTTACTGAAGATAATTTTATCTGATTGGTGAGAGGCTACAGCATTATGTATCCTCTGGGATTGTTGGCAATCTTCCCTGGTGCACCACCAGGGTACTGAAGGAGATGATGCACCTGGTACACCACCAGGGTACTGAAGGAGATGATGCACCTGGTACACCACCAGGGTACTGAAGGAGATGATGCACCTGGTACACCACCAGGGTACTGAAGGAGATGATGCACCTGGTACACCACCAGGGTACTAAAGGAGATGATGCACCTGGTACACCACCAGGGTACTAAAGGAGATGATGCACCTGGTACACCACCAGGGTACTGAAGGAGATGATGCACCTGGTACACCACCAGGGTACTGAAGGAGATGATGCACCTGGTACACCACTAGGGTACTGAAGGAAATGATGCACCTGGTACACCACCAGGGTACTGAAGGAGATGATGCACCTGGTACACCACCAGGGTACTGAAGGAGATGATGCACCTGGTGCACCACCAGGGTACTGAAGGATTACCATTTTTGCCGAAAAGTATTTATAGGAGTGTCATGTTTTTTGCACATGTTATTGAGTAATGATGGTTCTACTAACATGTAGAGGGGATTTGCCATAGTTTTTACCGCTTTGTTTTCACTGATTTTTTCCCCAAAAAAAATCCTTAAAAAAAATAATGAACTTTAACATTTTTTATTATGCAATCTATTGACATTTTCGCCCTTATCTTTCATCTGATGTCAACTAGATCATTGTACATCTTAACAATTTTCTAGAAAAGGGAGAGTTTTATGCCCTATCGAATAGTGCACTATGTATTCTTTTCCTATCTTTTAAGGCAAAAAGTCATTATAAAGAGTGTATAGGCTTCAAATGCTGCTTAATTCATTGTAAAAATTTAATTGAAATTGGACCAAAAATAAAAGAAATTATTTCGCTAGCACCTTCCTTCAAATCTCTGTTATGTGCTGATGCATCTCCTTGTATAAAAGAATTTAATTTTAAACGTCCTAGGAACGACATCAGAATAGTATTGGTAAACCAGTCACCTGCGAGTAACTTAACTTTTTATATTTCAAAACACTGCTTACTTCATTCATACATTGGACAAGAAATAATGTTCGACACAGTAGCATACGTCATATTATGTGCAGCAGCAGAACACAACCAATATTACTATACTTAGTAACAAACATAAGCACGAGTAAATTTAATTCAGTGATAAGCAAAATATTATGTACATTAGCATAGCATATATTTTTTATTACAATTCATCTGAGCACTGACGAAATTAATTAAAATAATTAAAAAAATAATCCAAGAATATTTAAAGTACGATTAAAAAGAATATTCTATAAAATGATATATATATATATATATATATATATATATATATATATATATATATATATATATATATATATATATATATATATATATATATATATATATATATATACTGCTGTCAGTATACAGTTTGTGTTATGTACAGTATATACACAACACTAACAGTGATCACTGACTCTCCTACAACACCAACTTAGTGATGCTTGAAGGTTTAACTCCTTCAAATATATAAAATATCAATTGCCTAAAATCCTGTTTAAAATTTATCATCTTTCGCTAAAGCTTGATTTAAAATATTATGTACATAATTTTTTATTAGCCTTTTAATTCAGGGCAAATTTCAGCTTTCATTCATCTTTTTTTATCGATTATATATATATATATATATATATATATATATATATATATATATATATATATATATATATATATATATATATATATATATATATATATATATATATATATACATTTGTCGTGCCGAATATGTAAAACTGGTCAATTTGCAAGAACTCATTTAAAATTAAGTCCTTTCTGAAAATTTCTTTTATACGTTTAAAGATATATTTTTTTCATTAATGTTAATGGAAAATTTTTTAATTTTGCACCAAAAGAATCTTCGAAAACTTACCTAACCTTATTATAACAAGAACAATTTATTTTAGCCTAACCCAACTAAATGTATTTTAGATTTGTTTACAATACACGAATAACCCGCACATAAAAGAGAGAAGCTTACGACGACGTTTCGGTCCGACTTGGACCATTGACAAAGTCACACTAACCAGGGGTGGAGCAGGACGGCTATATATAGGCAGGAAGAGGTGGTGGTAGTAGTAGTAGTACAAGAGTTGTATATAATACCGCCATGTGCATGTGTCTTGATTTCATCTTGTCGGTATTATATACAACTCTTGTACTACTACTACCACCACCTCTTCCGGCCTATATATAGCTGTCCTGCTCCACCTCTGGTTAGTGTGACTTTGTCAATGGTCCAAGTCGGAGCGAAACGTCGTCGTAAGCTTCTCTCTTTTATGTGCGGGTTATTTGTGTATCGTTCCAGTCACGGTATTGTGCCTTTTTTGTTATTTATTTGTTTACAATAATTTAACACTAAACAAACACAGTGAAATATATTTAAAGTACGATTAAAAAGAATATTCTATAAAATGATATATATATATAAATATATATATATATATATATATATATATATATATATATATATATATATATATATATATATATATATATATATATATATATATATATATATATATATGTCGTGCCGAATAGGCAGAACTTGCTATCTTGACTTAAATAGCAACGCTCATCTCGCCATATAGGACAAGCGAAAATTTGTTTATGGAATAATTTCGCCAAAATCATTCTGAACCTAACGAAATAAATATATTTCACTGTGTTTGTTTAGTGTTAAATTATTGTAAACAAATAAATAACAAAAAAAGCACAATACCGTGACTGGAACGATACACAAATAACCCGCACATAAAAGAGAGAAGCTTACGACGACGTTTCGCTCCGACTTGGACCATTGACAAAGTCACACTAACCAGAGGTGGAGCAGGACAGCTATATATAGGCCGGAAGAGGTGGTGGTAGTAGTAGTACAAGAGTTGTATATAATACCGACAAGATGAAATCAAGACACATGCACATGGCGGTATTATATACAACTCTTGTACTACTACTACTACCACCACCTCTTCCTGCCTATATATAGCCATCCTGCTCCACCCCTGGTTAGTGTGACTTTGTCAATGGTCCAAGTCGGACCGAAACGTCGTCGTAAGCTTCTCTCTTTTATGTGTGGGTTATTCGTGTATTGTAAACAAATCTAAAATACATTTAGTTGGGTTAGGCTAAAATAAATTGTTCTTGTTATAATAAGGTTAGGTAAGGTTTCGAAGATTCTTTTGGTGCAAAATTAAAAAATTTTCCATTAACATTAATGAAAAAAATATATCTTTAAACGTATAAAAGAAATTTTCAGAAAGGACTTAATTTTAAATGAGTTCTTGCAAATTGACCAGTTTTACATATTCGGCACGACATATATATATATATATATATATATATATATATATATATATATATATATATATATATATATATATATATATATATATATATATATATATAGATATATATATATATATATATATATATATATATATAATCGATAAAAAAAGATGAATGAAAGCTGAAATTTACCCTGAATAAAAAGGCTAATAAAAAATTATGTACATAATATTTTAAATCAAGCTTTAGCGAAAGATGATAAATTTTAAACAGGATTTTAGGCAATTGATATTTTATATATTTGAAGGAGTTAAACCTTCAAGCATCACTAAGTTGGTGTTGTAGGAGAGTCAGTGATCACTGTCGCGGGAGTGTCGCCTAGAGGTACGAGTACCCTCCCATACCATGGGTGGTGTTAGAACCCGCGATCGATGAGTCTCAAAACTCTAGACCCACGTGTTAACGTCGGTCTGGAGTTCTAACCACACCCGTGGTATGGTTTGTTTGCAATCGTGTCATGTACGAGTACCTCATCGTGGTAGTGGACAATGTCAGGAGGATCAGAGGCAGCAAACACTATAGGATTCCTTTGGGGCTGCGTCCCCAGCGTTGGGCCGCAGCCCGAGCGCTGGGGACGCTCAACTTCATATTAATGGTCTTCTTCTTCTTCTGTTGGGTTTCAGGGCCACTGACAGCATACGATATTAAATGGTCGATGAGGCTATGGTTTGAAAGAAGAGGAACCATTTTTGATGGATTTGAATTTTGGTTTTGAGATGTGGTTCATCGAGAAATTTCTGAGAGTGCTATAAAATTTTCCGTGCCTTCCAACAGTTCTTGAAGTGTGTATGGACCTTCGTAGTCGATGGTGAACTTGAAAGTTCCATCTTCTAGTCGCTCGTGTAATTCTTTGCATTACATTGTAGTACTATACTGGGCCATTGTGTAGAGCTCTACACCTGGCCAGCTTACATAGTCCGGACTGTTGAAAACGTCTTCTTCCTCGGATATTCCTTTTGCTTTAGCAGGTTGGCAGAGGTGAAGTGAAGTTGGTGGCTGGTAGGAGGCAGTGGTAGTGGATGTAGTAGGTGGCACATTAGTGGTGAGGATTTGTGGGAGTCTCGTCGCTGGCTGGAGTTGGTTCCGCGTGAGTACCGTCCTCTGGTGGAGAAATCACATCTGCAGAGACTGCGAGGTTGATGGTCTTTGACGTAATATTATGCCTGCTGAAGGTAGAGAATCAGAGATGAAGCTTGGCTTGTTGAATGTGAAGATTTCATTGATGGTGGAGTTGAAGGTGAGGCCATATTGTACATATGGACATACATCATACAGTAATACACTTTAGTAGGAGCACCTATGTTGTTGGTGAAGGGAGAGGGCAGAGTGGCCTTGAGAATCTTGGCGGTATCTGCCTGAATTTTCGTGATGGCAGCATATAATGGAGACTTTGTGGATGTATTCTTTTGGTCTACTTTATTTTTCATGAGGATTTTTCTTCTCGTGGGGCAATTGGCAACAAGAGTGTGCCGGTCGCTCTTGCAATTCAGGCATTTACATGGAGCTGTCGTGGAGTATGCCTTGAAGCCTTGAAGTCGTGTCTTTCACAGCCAAAGGTCGACCAGAATTTTTTTTCTATGATAATACAGTCCTTGGTGGTGTGCAGGTAAAAACAACAGTTCCAGCATTGCGTGATGTGTTATCTTTCGGCTTCGATGTGGCTTGGGTTGATATAGTAACAGAAGATGGCCATACCGTCAACAAGAGCTTGGGCTGCCTTGTTCACATCAGTAAAGGTGATCTTCAGCATTGACGAAGCATTAGGAATTTTGATATGTTCCACAGAAGCCCAGGAATTCTGACTGGCCGAGTCGGTAAAGCGTCTCACCTGCCAATTTAGACGATGGTTCGAATCCCTCGCCCAACCTTCAAAATGAAATTCCCCAAAGAACTGTTGCTGGTGAAGGATAAAGACAGTGATTTACTGAAACTTCAGTGTAAACTTGGAAACAAGTATGTATCCTTCATAGTGGACTCTGGATCTGATACTACCCAGGTTTCACTTCAAACTGTCGTGGATTGTGGATTGGTTAACAGGATTGGTATATTGTCTGAAGAAGACGCCAAGGATTACAAGCCATCCTTGATAGGACTCCTGGATGCACCTCTCGTGTGCCATGGTAACGTGGTTATTCATTCCACAATGTTTGTGTCTGAATGCACGCCACTTCTCCTAGGCATGGATGTACTCCACAATTACCATTGCTCTATCAGAATGTCAAACACCCGTCCCACACTAGTAGTTCGTCCCAGTTACTTAAACATCTTCATGGGACCAAGTCCAACAATGATGTGCAAGGTGGGACAGAATGTAGTTAAAGCCATCATTGATTCTGGAAGCACCTGTTCGACCATGAACCCAAAACTTCAGAACCATCTGAATATCAAGGTTCAGGAGATGGACCCTATCACAATCATCAATCCTGGAAGCAATGGAAACATAAATACACAAATTAAATATAAAATCGAAAATGCACCAATCACCCTCAGCGGAACTACAAAAGTAATAGACATCCTCCTGCACGACTGGCATGAGGACTTACTCCTCGGGTTGGATTTCCTGACTGGAATGGAACTGACATTCGTTGACCTCGACACAGTCATAATAAGAAAGCTCAGAGAATGATCTATTCTGTCCCACCTTGCACATCATTGTTGGACTTGGTCCCAGGAAGATGTTTAAGTAACTGGGACGAACTACTAGTGTGGGACGGGTGTTTGACATCCTGATAGAGCAATGGTAATTGTGGAGTACATCCATACCTAGGAGAAGTGGCGTGCATTCAGAGACAAACATTGTGGAATGAATAACCACGTTACCATGGCACACGAGAGCTGCATCCAGGAGTCCTATCAAGGATGGCTTGTAATCCTTGGCGTCTTCCTCAGACAATATACCAATCCTGTTAACCAATCCACAATCCACGACAGTTTGAAGTGAAACCTGGGTAGTATCAGATCCAGAGTCGACTATGAAGGATACATACTTGTTTCCAAGTTTACACTTAAGTTTCAGTAAATCACTGTCTTTATCCTTCACCAGCAACAGTTCTTTGGGGAATTTAATTTTGAAGGTTGGGCGAGGGATTCGAACCATCGTCTGTAAATTGGCAGGTGAGACGCTTTACCGACTCGGCCACGGGGAGTATAGTAAACAGAAATCGGAATTAGAATATATTCTGAATTTTGTCAGGAGCACTAACTGTAAGCTAAATGAATTCCTTCCCTCGGCCCAGGAGCTTTAGCAGTAGATCTATTCTTGTCCCCTCCTTTTCCTCTCTCTCTCTTCCTCAAATACTTCCTACTCTTCCTCCACCTCTTCCTCTTTTTTTTTACTTTCTTCTCCTTTTCTCCTCTGACTAATCCTCCTCTTCCTCCTCTTCCTCCTCCTCCTCCTCCTCGTCCTCCTCGTCCTCCTCTTCCTCCTCCTCCTCTTCCTTTTCCTCCTCCTCCTCTTCCTCCTCCTCCTCCTCTTCCTCCTCCTCCGTATCTTCTTCCTCTTCCTTCTTTTCCTTCTCATCTTCCTCTCCGTGCCATCTTTAATTTCTCATTTTCATTCTCCCCCTCTTGTTCCACCTCTTTATTTTCCTCATTTCCCTCTTCCTCCTCCTCTTCCTCGTCCTCTTCCTCGTCCTCTTCCTCGTCCACTTCCCTGTATAGTGATGGCAGGTAGAATAAGTGATGATTGGGATGTAGTGATAGTTGTGGTATAGTGATTGGGATGTAGTGATAGTTGTGGTATAGTGATGGTGGTGGTATAGTGATTGTGGTGTAGTGATATTTGTGGTATACTGTTTGTTCTTGAGTAGTGATGATTATAGTACAGTGATAGTTGTGGTATTGTGATTAATAGTATAGTGATTGTTGTGAAGTGAAAGTTGTGGTAGAGTGATGGTTCTTGAGTAGTGATTATAGTATAGCGATGGTGTTGGTATAGCGATGATTGTGGTGCAGTGATAGTTGTGGTGCAGTGATGGTACTTGAGTAGTGTTGTTTATAGCGTCTTCCTACGATCCCGTTGGGGAGGGATCTTATACCTCTGTGCTTCACCTTCATATGTGATCCTCTACGATGAGCTACTCAAATCGTGTGAAGATCAAACCAGCAGTGGGACAGTAAACGACTCGTCCAAACTAGCACTTGCAACTGCCGCTAGGGGTAGCTTACATGTCAAGTTCAATGCGATTTTCTCGCTAAATGAGGCCTTCATTGCCTGCAGTGAGGCTATCGAGGCCGAAAAAACTGATCACTACTACTGTTGCTGCACGGAGATTCCAAGTCATGTCTTCTCCAGCCCTGAGGGCCAAGAAGACTGTCTTCTTCAAACGACGTGACATGCTGATTACTACTCAGCCCATCGATGAACTCAAGACTTCAATAGAAGATCAGAATTCCTGGGCTACTGTGGAACATATCAAAATTCCTAATGCTTCGTCAATGCTGAAGATCACCTTTACTGATGTGAACAAGGCAGCCCAAGGTCTTGCTGACGGTATGGCCATCTTCTACTTCTACATCAACCCAAGCCCCATCGAAGCCGGAAGATGTCAACACATCACGCATTGATGGAACTGCTAGTCTTACTTGCACACCACCAAGGACTGCATTATCATAGACAAAAAATTCCGGTCGACCTTTGGCTGTGAAAGACACGGCTTTAAGGCATACTCCACGACAGCTCCATGTAAATGCCTGAATTGCAAGAGCGACCGGCACACTCTTGTTGCCAAGTGCCCCACGAGAAGAAAAATCCTCATGAAAAATAAAGTAGACCAAAAGAGTACATCCACAAAGTCTCCATTATATGCTGCCATCACGAAAATTCAGGCAGATACCGCCAAGATCCTCAAGGCCACTCTGCCCTCTCCCTTCACCAACAACATAGGTGCTCCTACTAAAGTCTATTACTGTATGATGTATGCCCATATGTACAATATGGCTTCACCCTCAACTCCACCATCAATGAAATCTTCACATTCAACAAGCCAAGCTTCATCTCTGATTCTCTACCCTCAGCAGGCATAATATTACGTCAAAGAACATCAACCTCGCAGTCTCTGCAGATGTGATTTCTCCACCAGAGGACGGTACTCACGCGGAACCAACTCCAGCCAGCGACGAGACTCCCACAAATCCTCACCACTAATGTGCCACCTACTACATCCACTACCACTGCCTCCGACCAGCCACCAACTTCACTTCAACTCTGCCAACCTGCTAAAGCAAAAGGAATATCCGAGGAAGACGACGTTTTCAACAGTCCGGACTATGTAAGCTGGCCAGGTGTAGAGCTCTACACAATTGCCCAGTATAGTACTGCAATGTACTGCAAAGAATTACACGAGCGACTAGAAGACGGAACTTTCAAGTTCACCATCGACTAAGAAGATCCATACACACTTCAAGAACTGTTGGAAATGCACCGAAAATTTTATAGCACTCTCAGAAATTTCTCGATGAACCACATCTCAAAACCAAAATTCAAATCCATCAAAAATGATTCCCCTTCTTACAAGCCATAACCTCATCGACTATTTAATATCGTATGCTGTCAGTGGCTCTGAAACCCAACAGAAGAAGAAGAAGAAGACCATTTAATATGAAGTTGAGCGTCCCCAGCGCTCGGACTGCGGCCCAATACTGAGAACGCAGCCCCAAAGGAATCCTATAGTGTTTGCTGCCTCTGATCCTCCTGACATTGTCCACTACCACGATGAGGTAATCGTACATGACACGATTGCAAACAAACCATACCACGGGTGTGGTTAGAACTCCAGACCGACGTTAACACGTGGGTCTGGAGTTTTGAGACTCATCGATCGCGGGTTCTAACCCCACCCATGGTATGGGAAGGTACTCGTACCTCTAGGCGACACTCCCGCGACAGGGAGCCAAGGCCGGGTCGCCATCTGAAAAGACCCGGGCCGGGACAGTGCCGGCGAATCTAAGATGATGATAATTATGGTATAAAGATGGTTATGGCACAGTTATGGTGGTGGTATAGTGATGGTTGGTGAGCAGTGATGATTGTGGTATAATGATCGTTGTGGTATAGTGATTATTTTATATGATGATTGTGTAGTGATGATTGTGAAGTGATAGTTGTGGTACAGCGATCATTGGGAAGTGATAGTAGTGGTACAGTGATGATTGTGATGTAATGATGACTATTGAGTAGTGAAAATTGTGAAGTGATAGTTGTGATATAATGACGATTGTGGTGTAGTGATGATTGTGGTGTAATTGTTGATAATTGTTGAGTATTGATGACTGTGAAGTGACAGTTGTGGTATAGTGATCATTGTGGTAAAGTGATGATTGAGTAGTGATGATTGTGGTGAAGTGATAGTTGTGGTATAGTGATGATTGTGGCAAAGTGATGATTGTGGTGAAGTGGTAGAAATGGTATAGTGACAAATGCAGTGGAGTGCTGATTGTGGTGTACTGATGTTGAGTAGTGATTGTAGTGCAATGATTGTGTAGTGATCATTGTGATATAGTGAGATGTGTGGTGAAATAGTGATTGTGGGCTTTTAATTCAATAATGATAGCTGTATAGTGATGACTTTGATAGAGATGATTGTGAGCTAGTGATGATTGTGGTGTGAGGTGTAGAGATGATTTTCTAGTGAGGATTGTATTGTGGGATGACTTGTGTAATCATGAATGGTCACTAGTTTTGACTGTAGTGATGATTTTAGTGTAGTGATCTGTGGTGATGATTTTTGAGTAGTAATGACGTGAAATAATAACCGTTGTGTGGTGATGACTTACTAGTACCGAAGTAGTTACTGCGTCTTCAACTGGACAAGCAGATGACTGTGAGCTAGTGATGACTGTGGTGTGAGGTGTAGAGATGATTTTCTAGTGAGGATTGTGTACTACTACACACAAACAGTCACTACTACACACAACAGTCACAATACACTACACACAACAGTCACACACACACAACAGTCACTACACACAACAGTCACTACTACACACAACAGTCATCAATACTACACACAACAGTCACTACTACACACAACAGTCACCACTACACACAACAGTCACTACTACACACAACAGTCACTACTACACACAACAGTCATCAATACACACATCAGTCACTACTACACACAACAGTCACCACTACGCACAACAGTCACCACTACGCACAACGGCTTCAGTATATAATGGCTGATACATCTTAGGGCCAGGATAGTACGTGTTAAACTTCATTGTCGTGTAATCAAATTTGTTGTAGTAAAATAGTGAAAAAAAAAACTACTTGGAATAGTTGGAATGAGTACCACAAGTGTATCCTCTTATATACTTTTCCACAAGTGTAGTTTCCTAAACACTAGACTTTCCTACTATTGGCTGCCATAATTCGCCATTTTTGTTCAATAAACACTGACATTCATTTAACTTCAGTAACTATAAAATGTGTTTTTTGACTGTCTTCAAAATAATATTGACGATGTTTTCTATAACAAGAATAATACTCTACAAGTTTACCTCAGTTAAGTGCAAATTTGACTGGAATAGGTAAAAACACTTTCAAAAATTGGAATCAGATCAGCCTCTAAGGAATGCCTTGTCTGATCGACATCAAACTTTTACTATTGGTGGGTTTCATTGAAAGAAAGCTTGCAATTTATTTTGACTTTTGTAAATTTCAATTTGCCAATTTTTTTTCGAACAAATTTCTCGTGTAATAACTAGAAAATGCATTTTCTGATTGTCTTGAAACCCTAAATGGTGGTGTATCATAATCAAAAGTTTCTGCTAATTTTGGGCAGCCTGGGTACCAATTTTTGGATTGGAGAGTAATAAGAAAAAATGAATATGTTTCTTACATGAGTGTAAATAATATTAAATGAGAAAATTTGTTTTTTTTTTTTATATTTTAAGCTCAACTTTCCTATTTTGGGACACATTCTCGGCAACTTTTTCATTTGATTTCTCAGAAATTTTTGCTCATTATTAACGAATGTTTTACTTGATTAAGTTGTTTTAATGTTGATGTAATGTATCCTGGGAAATATTGATGAGACTATTTGCATACCTGGGTATCTAGAGGAAAGTTATAATAGTAGGAATAGACTCCACCGGAATCTATCTTCACTACACATCACTAACACCATCACAGTTCATCTTCACTACACATCACTAACACCATCACAGTTCATCTTCACTACACATCACTAACACCGTCACAGTTCATCTTCACTACACATCACTAACACCATCACAGTTCATCTTCACTACACATCACTAACACCATCACAGTTCATCTTCACTACACATCACTAACACCACAGTTCATCACTACACATCACTAACACCACAGTTCATCACTACACATCACTAACACCACAGTTTATCTTCACTACACATCACTAACACCACAGTTCATCACTACACATCACTAACACCATCACAGATCATCTTCACTACACATCACTAACACCACAGTTCATCACTACACATCACTAAGACCGTCATCACTACACACATCACTAACACCATCACAGTTCATCTTCACTACACATCACTAAGACCATCACAGTTCATCTTCACTACACCATTATCTACATTATCACATAGCATAAATTAGAAAGGTAAGAATTGTTCTGGGACTCTATTAATAGAATATTGTAAATCTTACACAGTCAAGGTTCCTTACTATTTAACAGTCAAATAGCATAAAAGATTAAAAAGGTGAGAATTGTTCTTGGAATCTATTGAACCAATATTGTAACTCTTACACCATCAACGTTCCTCACTATTTAACAGTCAAATAGCATAAAAAATTTAAAAGGTAAAAATTATTCTTGTAACCTATTGATCGAAGTGTTTCCAAATGGATATGAAGAGAATTTCTCTGGTGCTCCCCGAGACCGACCTTGGTCATCCCTACTGCACCGCAACTGTTAACGGACTTGTGAAAGTTGACTTCCTCATTGATTCTGGATCACACCTCTCCGCTATTGACGATAAAATGCTCCATGATACTGGGCTTAGTGAATTTATCAACTATAACAATGTTTTCAATGTAGTCGATACTCTAAAGAAAACATGCAAATTCACTGGAACAATAAAACTTTACATCAAGATCTCCAACGCAGTAATGCGCCATGAGTTTCATGTCTCCGACAGAGGCGTAAACGTACTCGGTAGAGACTTTCTAGGACAACACGATGCTGCACTTACCTTGTCTCGGTCAGGATGCCGTCTCCACTTCAACGCGAAAAAGGAAGACGGCAATTTCGACAAGTTTCTCACTATCCCCTGCGAAGTCTTTGGTCACAAAACAGAAGCCCTTCTAGACACAGGGCAGACTATGGTGAGTGTGAACCCTGACTTCGTTAGTCCTGACCAACTTTCTCAGCTGGAACCACAAAAAGAAACCGTTGAGTTTCAGACTTGGACTGGAACATCGTTGGAAGAGCTGATTACCACCAACAGACCAGTTCCAATATTGATAAACAACCGCCGCTGGACAAGTCACTGTACCGACTTTCATAAAGCAATTAATTTCGATGTCAACCTAGGCATTAATTTCCTAAAAGACCAAAATTTTGTTCTTTATTTCAAAAAATATCTTGCACGTCCTCGTAAGAAACCAAAACGATTGGCAAGACAGAAACAGAAGAATTGAGGAGTGACTGTGACAGAAAAGTACAGAAACACCGGTAAATTCGTCATTTTACCAGAGTAACGTGGCTTCAAGAGTATTAGCGTGCTGAGTGACGGACACCGGTAAATAGCCACCAACGCCTCTACACACACACACACACACACACACACACACACACACACACACACACACACACACACACACACACACACACACACACACACACACACACACAAAAAAACGAAAAAAATAAAAAAATAAAAAAAAAAAAAAAAAAAAAAAAAAAAAAAAAAAAAAAAAAAACACAAAAAAAAAGGAACTCTGAGCAGCCACCTCCACGTGGTGAGTTCTGGGTGTTTTGTCTGACTGTCAGAAGATAATGTCAGGCAAAATAGCTGAGAGCTGCTGTCAGTATACAGTTTGTGTTATGTACAGTATATACACAACACTACCAGTGATCACTGACTCTCCTACAAAACCAACTTAGTGATGCTTGAAGCTTTAACTCCTTCAAATATATAAAATATCAATTGCCTAAAATCCTGTTTAAAATTTATCATCTTTCACTAAAGCTTGATTTAAAATATTATGTACATAATTTTTTATTAGCCTTTTAATTCAGGGTAAATTTCAGCTTTCATTCATCTTTTTTTATCGATTATGTATATATATATATATATATATATATATATATATATATATATATATATATATATATATATATATATATATATATATATATATATATATATATATATATATATATATATATATTAACCCAACTAAATGTATTTTAGATTTGTTTACAATACACGAATAACCCGCACATAAAAGAGAGAAGCTTACGACGACGTTTCGGTCCGATTTGGACCATTGACAAAGTCACACTAACCAGGGGTGGAGCAGGACGGCTATATATAGGCAGGAAGAGGTGGTGGTAGTAGTAGTAGTACAAGAGTTGTATATAATACCGCCATGTGCATGTGTCTTGATTTCATCTTGTCGGTATTATATACAACTCTTGTACTACTACTACTACTACTACCACCACCTCTTCCGGCCTATATGTAGCCGTCCTGCTCCACCTCTGGTTAGTGTGACTTTGTCAATGGTCCAAGTCGGAGCGGAACGTCGTCGTAAGCTTCTCTCTTTTATGTGCGGGTTATTTGTGTATCGTTCCAGTCACAGTATTGTGCCTTTTTTGTTATTTATTTGTTTACAATAATTTAACACTAAACAAACACAGTGAAATATATTTTTTTCGTTAGGTTCAGAATGATTTTGGCGAAATTATTGCATACACAAATTTTCGCTTGTCCTATATGGCAAGATGAGCGTTGCTATTTAAGTCAAGATAGCAAATTCTGCCTATTCGGCACGACATATATATATATATATATATATATATATATATATATATATATATATATATATATATATATATATATATATATATATATATATATATATATATATATATATATATATATATATATATATATATATATATATATATATATATATATATATATATATATATATATATATATATATATTTTATAGAATATTCTTTTTAATCGTACTTTAAATATATTTCACTGTGTTTGTTTAGTGTTAAATTATTGTAAACAAATAAATAACAAAAAAGGCACAATACCGTGACTGGAACGATACACAAATAACCCGCACATAAAAGAGAGAAGCTTACGACGACTTTTCGCTCCGACTTGGACCATTGACAAAGTCACACTAACCAGAGGTGGAGCAGGACAGCTATATATAGGCCGGAAGAGGTGGTGGTAGTAGTAGTACAAGAGTTGTATATAATACCAACAAGATGAAATCAAGACACATGCACATGGCGGTATTATATACAACTCTTGTACTACTACTACTACCACCACCTCTTCCTGCCTATATATAGCCGTCCTGCTCCACCCCTGGTTAGTGTGACTTTGTCAATGGTCCAAGTCGGACCGAAACGTCGTCGTAAGCTTCTCTCTTTTATGTGCGGGTTATTCGTGTATTGTAAACAAATCTAAAATACATTTAGTTGGGTTAGGCTAAAATAAATTGTTCTTGTTATAATAAGGTTAGGTAAGTTTTCGAAGATTCTTTTGGTGCAAAATTAAAAAATTTTCCATTAACATTAATGAAAAAAATATATCTTTAAACGTATAAAAGAAATTTTCAGAAAGGACTTAATTTTAAATGAGTTCTTGCAAATTGACCAGTTTTACATATTCGGCACGACATATATATATATATATATATATATATATATATATATATATATATATATATATATATATATATATATATATATATATATATATATATATATATATATATATATATATATATATATATATATATATATATATATATATATATATATATATATATATATATAATCGATAAAAAAAGATGAATGAAAGCTGAAATTTACCCTGAATAAAAAGGCTAATAAAAAATTATGTACATAATATTTAAATTAAATCAAGCTTTAGCGAAAGATGATAAATTTTAAACAGGATTTTAGGCAATTGATATTTTATATATTTGAAGGAGTTAAACCTTCAAGCATCACTAAGTTGGTGTTGTAGGAGAGTCAGTGATCACTGTTAGTGTTGTGTATATACTGTACATAACACAAACTGTATACTGACAGCAGTATATATATATATATATATATATATATATATATATATATATATATATATATATATATATATATATATATATATATATATATATATATCATTTTATAGAATATTCTTTTTAATCGTACTTTAAATATTCTTGGATTATTTTTTTAATTATTTTAATTAATTTCGTCAGTGCTCAGATGAATTGTAATAAAAAATATATGCTATGCTAATGTACATAATATTTTGCTTATCACTGAATTAAATTTACTCGTGCTTATGTTTGTTACTAAGTATAGTAATATTGGTTGTGTTCTGCTGCTGCACATAATATGACGTATGCTACTGTGTCGAACATTATTTCTTGTCCAATGTATGAATGAAGTAAGCAGTGTTTTGAAATATAAAAAGTTAAGTTACTCGCAGGTGACTGGTTTACCATTACTATTCTGATGTCGTTCCTAGGACGTTTAAAATTAAATTCTTTTATACAAGGAGATGCATCAGCACATAACAGAGATTTGAAGGAAGGTGCTAGCGAAATAATTTTTTTTTATTTTTGGTCCAATTTCAATTAAATTTTTACAATGAATTAAGCAGCATTTGAAGCCTATACACTCTTTATAATGACTTTTTGCCTTAAAAGATAGGAAAAGAATACATAGTGCACTATTCGATAGGGCATAAAACTCTCCCTTTTCTAGAAAATTGTTAAGATGTACAATGATCTAGTTGACATCAGATGAAAGATAAGGGCGAAAATGTCAATAGATTGCATAATAAAAAATGTTAAAGTTCATTATTTTTTTTAAGGATTTTTTTGGGGAAAAAATCAGTGAAAACAAAGCGGTAAAAACTATGGCAAATCCCCTCTACATGTTAGTAGAACCATCATTACTCAATAACATGTGCAAAAAACATGACACTCCTATAAATACTTTTCGGCAAAAATGGTAAAATAATGTCAGTAACTTATGCCCGAGTTATACATAAATTACGTTTTCTGTACAACTCTACGGCCATGGCACGCCACCTTTCACTATATTTTACACCTCGACACATGTTGACAGCCCCACAGGCGATTGAGCTATTATCATCATTCCCTGCATTTGAATGGAGTCCTCTGAAAAGTTACAATGTAGTGTATTTAGAATGACACAATCATAAAAATCGCAATTTTTGGAGTAAAAAAAGCAAATTGCCATCGGGTCAGTAGTCCTGTTGCAGTGGTCCTTCTTTCTTATGTTCTTATGTTCTTATGTCTTTTTGATGAAAGTAAGGAAAAAAATTACATTTTTGGAAAAACATGCTTAGAAATATGATAGAAACAAGCTAATTACATCAACATATTGCCCAGAATTTTGCACTACTTTTTGCATTTTTTTCCCCATAATTTTTCAATTTTCCTCTTTCATTACTCTTAAAAACATTAGCTCCCTCCTGAAGGTTTATAAACTATAGATGGAGACAGTAAAGGTAAGACAAACAACTACTGGTATAAAGATGGGCAAGTAAGAATATAGGCAATGATATTTAAGAGGTATGGAGTAGATTTAAGAAGGTAATGATAGCGTTCAGCAGAAGTGTGTAGTTACAGGAAAAAGGGTACAGGAGGAAAGAAGACATTAGTGGAATGATGAGGTAAAGAGAGTAGTAAGAGAGAAGTTACCATATGAGAGGTTTTTACAAAGTAGAGGTGATACAAGGAGGGAAGAATACATGTATATGGAGAGTGGTGAACGAATGTAAGAGAAGAGCATGTAACAGAGTGAGTGAGATACTATCAACAGATTTTGCTGAGAATAATAAAAAGTTTTGGAGCCAGATTAATAAGTTAAGAAAGCCTAGGGAACGAATGGATTTGACAGTTAAAAATAGGAGTGGAGAATTATTAGATGTAGAGTTGGAAGTATCTGGAAGATGGAAAGAATATTTTCAGGAACTATTAAATGCTGATGACAATGAGAAAGCCACTTGTGAGTGTATGGTAGGTGCGTGAGGCAGTGGGAATAATGAAAGGAGGAAAAGCAGCTGGGGATGATGAAATAAAGACAGGAATGATAGAAGCTGGAGGGGATAGAGTTTTGGAATGGTTGGTGCTTTAATTTAATAAATGTATGGAAGAAGA
>NW_027197178.1:62500-67118 GCF_038502225.1 Cherax quadricarinatus | reverse complement strand
ATCTTTAAACTTATAAGAGAAAATTTTAGAAAGGACTTAATTTTAAATGAGTTCTTGCTAATTGACCAGTTTTACATATTCGGCACGACATATATATATATATATATATATATATATATATATATATATATATATATATATATATATATATATATATATATATATATATATATGTGTGTGTGTGTGTGTGTGTGTGTGTGTGTGTGTGTGTGTGTGTGTGTGTGTGTGTGTGTGTGTGTGTGTGTGTGTGTGTGTGTGTGTGTGTGTGTGTGTGTGTGTGTGTGTGTGTGTGTGTGTGTGTGTGTGTGTGTGTGTGTGTGTGTGTGTGTGTGTATGTGTGTGTGTGCGTGTGTGTGTGTTGTTTGTAACGGCTTGATAAAGTTCATTGAGAGCGAAACGTTGCCACAATAAAAATGTCGCTTTAGTTGCTCTTGTGTCCTTTTACCTAACATATTGTCGATAATTCTACCAACATTATTACAACAGCAGCAACACCAACATTAACCACAGCAACACCAACATTAACCACAGCAACACCAACATTAACCACAGCAACACCAACATTAACCACAGCAACACCAACATTAACCACAGCAACACCAACATTAACCACAGCAACACCAACATTAACCACAGCAACACCAACATTAACCACAGCAACACCAACATTAACCACAGCAACACCAACATTAACCACAGCAACACCAACATTAACCACAGCAACACCAACATTAACCACAGCAACACCAACATTAACCACAGCAACACCAACATTAACCACAGCAACAACAACATTAACCACAGCAACACCAACATTAACCACAGCAACAACAACATTAACCACAGCAACACCAACATTAACCACAGCAACAACAACATTAACCACAGCAACACCAACATTAACCACAGCAACAACAACAGCCAGTTGTCTACACTCTGTGATAAACCCTCAAACTCAAACGAGACAAAAAGAGAAGAACTTTTCCCCTTTGAAATTACAACAGCGTCCTGAGGAAAGTTGAGTCTGTACAATTATCAACATTAAGAGGCACGTAAGTTCCCGCCGTCTTCTAATATATTTATTCTTCCACTATAATCTACCGTGTTCATAATTACTGTCGCATTTGCTTCGTCTGTTTCGTAAGGTGAAGTCTCGGATTTTTACTTAATTTATGGTGTAAGTTATACCATAAATTAAGTAAAAATCCTAGACTTCACCTTACGAAAATGAAAATGTTGTAAGAAGACAGGGAACTTACGTGTCCTTTACGCCTGGCAGCTGTACCCTGAGAGGCACTTGTTTGTGCTACTAGACTTGTGTACCTCCCTTTGTGACTTTGTAAATGGTCCAAATCGGACCGAAACGTCGTCGTAAACTCGTCTCTTCTGTGTACAGGTTATTTGTGTATTGTTCCAGTCACGGTATTGTGCCTTTTTTCTTGTTAACCCCCTTCCCCCTTTGTCCTCCCTCACATCTGTGTGCAAGGACAACCCTTGTTTTCTGGACGTGTGTAGTCCGTTATGCCTTACAACTGTGGACACAAAAATCTAATTTACTGTCTTGGATATGTCATTCCTTGATAATGATATCTATGGTTGGTAAATTAGACACATGTGCAACTCTTGGGTATTTTGATCGTGGAAACGGTAGCTTCATCAGTCCAAGGTAATCAGCCCCTCAGCATGGAGTCGATGTAACAAGTCCATCAGTCTTGGGCTAGAAAACCGACAAGTTGAAGAATTAGACACTTTTGTAACGTCTAATTCTTCATTCCTGGATTAGTTCGACCCTAATAATAAGTCGATTAGTGAGACACATGTGTGCAACACCTGAGTGTCTTATAAGGACACCCAGGTGCTGCATATGTGTCTTAGCCGTCCCAGGTGTCTCGCACTGCACACAGTGAGAGACTGAAATATTCTTCTAGGGACTCAATATTATTGGCTGATAGTGAACAAAGGCCACCAAAGACGCTAACGATTCTTAGTGGTCGAAATTTATAAATCAGCATTTAACAATTAAACGCTATTAAACGCTGTTAATACTGTTAAATAATGTTAAATGCTGTTGTATGCTGTTAAACGCTGTTAAATGATATTAAATGCTGTTAAATATAATTAAATGCTGTTAAAAGCTGTTAAATGTTGTTAAATCCTTGTCAGTCTGGGTTATTGCTCTGCACAACGAGTTAGCAGTTATGGCTGACAAGGTCCTCATTGCTCTCGCCCTCATGACGATCACGAATTATGAACCTGTAGAGAAACGAGACAGGAAAGGCTTTAATGGAGGGAGACAGCGTTTCGCCCAGTGTGTAGAGCTCTATAGCTCCGTGTAGAGCTCTATCGCTCTGTGTAGAGCTTTATCGCTCTGTGTAGAGCTTTATCGCTCTGTGTAGTTTTATCAAGTCATATTTCCTTCTGTGTAGAGCTTTACTAAGCCATAACTTTATAAAACTGGTTTTCCAAGTTGATAGAGCAGACTATATCTGTCCGCTCTGTCTACAACACCGCGCATCCGTGCTCTCGTAGGCGTATTTCTCACAGCGCATTCAAGCCCCGCGGAGCATCGCGTATTTCACGGCGTGTTTCCAGGCCTCAGGACGCACGAATGCGGGAAAAATCGCGACAACTGTCACTGTGTATATGCATTCAGAGAGCATCCCTTGTCCTCGTCGCTGTTACAGAAAAGAACCATCAGGTCTATTCGTCTCACGCGTAACGTTAGCGTTGTATTCAGGACGAGGCAGTGTGCTGAAGTGAATTTGAGGGCCAGGCACTGTATTTGAGGGCCAGGCAGTGTATTTGAGGGCCAGGCAGTGTATTTGAGGGCCAGGCAGTGTATTTGAGGGTCAGACAGTGTATTTGAGGGTCAGACAGTGTATTTGAGGGCCAGGCAGTGTATTTGAGGGCCAGGCAGTGTACTGAGGACGAGGCAGTGTGCTCTGGAGTGTGGGGAAAGGTATATACACAAATAGCCGTCTACTCTGAGAATATTTATATGACTATACAACGCAGACCAAATGGATCGTGAAGTCTTGACAGTCGCCCATCTGAAATATTTATTTTCTTAGGATTGTTTGGGAGTCGCACCCACTCTGTGTGTGTGTGTGTGTGTGTGTGTATGTGTGTGTGTGTGTGTGTGTGTGTGTGTGTGTGTGTGTGTGTGTGTGTGTGTGTGTGTGTGTGTGTGTGTGTGCTTCCCCGTCCCTTGCTTTTAATCACACACACACACACACACACACACACACACACACACACACACACACACACACGCATATATATAAATTACCTGGATAAATTACCTGGGGAGCCAAGTGCCAGGCTTCGAACCGGTTTTAATTTCAAAACAAATGGTGTCGAAAAATAATGAAACTATACATTTAAAAATGAACAAAATATAGAAAAGGCAATTTGTGGATAAAAAGGCAATTATTGAAAAAAAGGTAATGAATGAAAAAAGGTAATGAATGAAAAAAGGCAATGAATGAAAAAAAGCAATGAATGAAAAAAGGTAATGAATGAAAAAAGGCAATGAATGAAAAAAGCAATGAATGAAAAAAAGCAATGGTGGAAAAAAGGCAATGAATGGAAAAAATGAATGAAAAAGGCAATGAATAAAAGAGGCAATGAATGAAAAAAGAGTGAATAAAGAAGGAAATGAATGAAAAAAAGCAATGAATGAAAAAAGGCAATGAATGAAAAAAAGCAATGAATGAAAAAAGGCAATGAATGAAAAAAAGCAATGAATGAAAAAAGGCAATGAATGAAAAAAAGCAATGAATGAAAAAAGGCAATGAATGAAAAAAGGCAATGAATGAAAAAAGGCAATGAATGAAAAAAGGCAATGAATGAAAAAAGGCAATGAATGAAAAAAGGCAATGAATGAAAAAAGGCAATGAATGAAAAAAGGCAATGAATGAAAAAAGGCAATGAATGAAAAAAAGCAATGAATGAAAAAAGGCAATGAATGAAAAAAAGCAATGAATAAAAAAGGCAATAAAATAAAAAAGGCAATGAATAAAAAAGTCAACTTATGAAAAAAAAACAATGAATGAAAAAAAGCAATGGAGGAAAAAAGGCAATGAATGGAAAAAATGAATGAAAAAGGCAATGAATAATGAAAGGCAATGAGTGAACAAAGCAATGAATGAAGCAAGGCAATGAATGAAGCAAGGCAATGAATGAAGCAAGGCAATGAATGAAGCAAGGCAATGAATGAAAAAAGAGTGAATAAAATAGGAAATGAATGAAAAAAGACAATGAATAATGAAAGGCAATGAGTGAACAAAGCAATGAATGAAGCAAGGCAATGAATGAAGCAAGGCAATGAATGAAGCAAGGCAATGAATGAAGCAAGGCAATGAATGAAAAAAGAGTGAATAAAATAGGAAATGAATGAAAAAAGACAATGAATAATGAAAGGCAATGAGTGAACAAAGCAATGAATGAAGCAAGGCAATGAATGAAGCAAAGCAATGAATGAAGCAAGGCAATGAATGAAGCAAGGCAATGAATGAAGCAAGGCAATGAATGAAAAAAGAGTGAATAAAATAGGAAATGAATGAAAAAAGACAATGAATAATGAAAGGCAATGAGTGAACAAAGCAATGAATGAAGC
>NW_027197178.1:42500-57500 GCF_038502225.1 Cherax quadricarinatus | reverse complement strand
AGAAGCAGGGATGAAATGAAAGTAGAAGTGAGAGGGAAAAGAAAGCAAATGCGAAAATGAGAAGAAAATGAATGTGCAATTAATACAAACGAGGTAAAAGAAAGAAGTAATATTAAAAAAGAAAGCAGAAATGAGATTAGAAAGAAAGCAGAAACGACAACAAAAACAAAGCAGAAGAGAAAGTAAAAAAGAAAACATGAATAATCAATATACAACAAATGAAAGAAAAAAGAAAGTAGGAGATAATAAGAGAAAACAGTTGTAAAGGTGAGAGTATAACGGCAAAAGTGAAAGTAAAAAAAGACGTGAAAAAGAAAGCAACAGTGAGAGTAAAAAAGAAAACAGAAATAAGTTTAAAAAGGAATCAGAAAAAATAAAAAGCAGGGATGAAAGCTAAATAGAAAGCAAAAGTGAAAGAAAAAAGAAAACAGAGGGGAAAGTTAAAGAAAGAAGTGAAAGCAAAAGTTGAAAGCAGATGTGAAAGTTAAAAAAGAGGCACAAGTGAAATAAAAAATAGAAAGCAGAGTGGAATTAAAAAAAAGAAAGCAAAAATTGAAACAGAACAGTTTCAATTGTCTACCAGCCACGGAATTACTTTTTTAAAATTCCGCTCACTTGAAACATAGCGATGCCCTCCTCCTTCACACTTGTTTACGAGGGCGCCTCACGAACCTCTCCTCTCTCCTCTCTTCTCCTCTCCTCCTCCTCCTCCTCTCTCCTCTTCCTGGGGTAAATATCTCTTGGTATTTCCTTTCAAAGATAGTTATTGCCAGGGAGATAATACCCTGGTGCCCTCCATGCCCAGGTATGCCATGAATTTTGTAAGTTTGAGCATCGCGTGAGGATTTTGTTTTCCTGAGCCTCGTTACGGTGGGATGAACCGGGGGGGAAAGGAGATTTTTTCCATGTATACTCGCCTATTTGTGGTTGCAGGGGTCGCGTCACCGCTCCTGGCACCGGTGCCTCTTCGCTGGTCGCTACTAGGCCCACTCTCTCCCCCCTGCTCCATCAGCTTTATCGTACCGCTTCTTGACGCTATGTATGGATCCTGCCTCCACTACATCACTCTCTAGATTGTTCCACTTCCTGACAAATATATGATTAAAGAAATACTTCCTATCATAGTATGTGTGTATATATATTTGTGTGCGAGTATTTGTGGGTGCAGAGGTTGAGTCACAGCTTCTGGCCCCGCCTCTTACATCTGTGTGATTCCGGGTTTCTCTCCTCTGGCTTCGTGAGCCTTAGCATACGTATTCTTAAAGCTGTGTACAGAACCTGCATTAGGCACTTCGTTGCTGTTCCATTCCCTGGCCACTCTGAGAATGAGGAAAATACTTCCTGGCACCTCCCTGACTCAACTGTGTCGAATTTAAAATTATGCCCTTGTGCACCTGTTTGCCTCCTCTCAAAAAAGCCTATTGCTGTTCAACCCTACAATTCCTCAGAGTAATTTGTACATCCTTTCCATATCTCCCCTGATTCTTCTGTACCCTAATGATATCAGATTTAACTCCTCTATGGGTGTGGGTTCCAAGCTAGTGTTGTGTACTCTAAGATGGACCTTACGTATGTTGTGTGGAATGACGTGAGTAGTACTTGAGATTCCTGGAAGCTAATCTTAGATCTGCTAAATAGTATTTGCTACAGAAAACATCTGGTTGATGTACACCTGAGGTAATATGCTCGATGCTTTGCTTACTCCGAGGTCTTTCTCAAATTAGGCTTACCACTATTATCCCCCGATCTTGTAATCAATTTCTGGTCTTATATGTTCTTCCCCAATTCTCATAACCCTGCATCTGTTGGGGGTTGAATTTCGATAGTCATTTATCAGATCAATTCTGCTGTTTGTCAAGGTCTCTTTGTAGGTTTTCCCTGTCATTCCTTCTTTTATTATTCACAATTTCACACAACTGGTTCCAGTACCCATCCTTGTGGAACTCACGCTCGTCAATCTTCCTCTTACCAATCCTTCTTCCAGGACGATCACTCTGTTTTCTTCTCGTTAGGTAGTCTTTGATGCACGGTAGTGCCTTACTTGATGTTATTGAAGCTCCTCTAGCTTGTGTCTCAGACTCGCCAGCAGAAGTGTGTCACAACGCCTTCTTATAATACATTAACATGCAGTCCACCCATTCCTCTCGTACACATGTGTTTAATTCACCATTCTCCTCTTGAATCACTTCTGTTATCTTGTCATCTCATGTTTATGAGACAAGTTTTGCCATCTCTAAATAATTGGTGAAGCCATTTTTCCAGGTAGTTCATCACTTCTGCTCCATTTCCTTACATAGTATGCATGACTTGTAGTTGAGTACCACTTGTCTCTCCGGTTTCTGAATTACTGAGATCACATTTGCTGTATTTCACTTCTACGTAATAGCTATGTTTTCCCACTGCTTCTGAGGACTGTTTCAAAGCCCTTTCTCTCATCAACTACGGTGTATCTAGCGCGCTCACTAACTTCCTCATCTCTTCTGTTGTGTATATTGTGTCCATCACTCGTTGTTGCACTCGTTGTCAATGATTCTGTAGGTCACTTCCCTGAGAATAATTTCTGCAAGTCAATGTTGGGTTCCTAGCAGTCTTTCCGGTCGTTTCTTCTGAGCTCTCCTCCTCAATCCTTCAGTCTCGTTACCTGGTCCTTCACTGTCGTTTTCCTCTGATGTGACTGTATAGCAACTTCAATAGAGATTTAACTCTCAGTACCATGTCATTCTTAGTCCCTCAGCCGCTATTCTCATCCGTGCGTATTCGTTTCATACTATAAATATATATATATATATATATATATATATATATATATATATATATATATATATATATATATATATATATATATATATATATATATATATATATATATATATATATATATATATATATATATATATATATATATATATATATATATATATATATATATATATATATATATATATATATATAGGAAATAGGAGAGAGAGGAGCTTACGACGACGTTTCGGTCCGACTTGGACCATTTACAAAGTGTTACTTTGTAAAAATGGTCCGAGTCAGCTCGAAACGTTGTGGTAAGCTCCTCCCTCCTATGTGGGGGTTATATGTGTGTCTTCTTCTCCCGGACATGTATGTATATGTCTCCTGTATCTCATGGATCTTCCTAGCCAAATATTGCGTCTGAATCGATGTTTCTTTCCTTGTAAGGTACGTGTGATGCCCTTCCCCAGTAGAAGGGCAGCTGGGTTTCCCACAGTGAGGGGTGGGGTGCGTTGAGCCCTTCCCCCCCACACTATGGGGGGTGGGAGTGGGTGAGACTGGGGAGGCCCACAAAACCAAACCAGTTTCACATTGTTCACAAAACACGAATTCACGAAAATGGAAAAATTCTTGCGAGTTGAAAAGCGAGTGAAATGCTGCCTTTTGTTCCCCGAGAGTGTGTGTTGATGTTGCAGGAGGCGGGTGGGGGGGAGGGAGGGAAGGAGAGGGGAAGGAACGAGTGAGAGAGAGAGAGAGAGAGAGAGAGAATGAGAGAGAGATAGAAATTTATGGGATATACACAACGCAGGCATCAAAAAACAATTCAACAACGTATACTACATGTACGTTAAAAAAAAATTCTGTAGCAACGCACAAATCAACTTCTAAAACCAAGGCACAAAAATCACACAAAACACCGTTCGACCAAACAAAAATCACACCTGGTTAGAACCCGCAGGTCTCCTCAGACACTTCAGTCATTGCAACTCTGTGTTTACATTCTTACTCATGATTTCTATGAGATGCAACAGTTTAGAAAAAAAAGGAGAATATATTCAAAATATTAAGTAATAGCTTTGATCTAGTAATATTATGTCAGGAAAACTTCCAGTTGTCTGGAGAATGACATGTGTACAACGACTTGCTAGTGGGACACACAGGGCCTCTGCTCCCTCTCTTAGAATCCAACCAGATATTTTGCGGTTCTCATAGTTTTTCTCTGTGTCCAGTTCACTCAGCAGCTATTTCGTCTTGTATTGTGCTAATGTTTAGTTTTTATTGGTGTGTTCTTTTCCTTCTATGGGCAGGTAGTGTTTATTTTAGTCTTATTGAGTTTTGCACAACCTTAATTGCTCTTCATCTTTCAAATGAGGTAAAGGTGAATAAAGGTGAATTAAGGTTAATAAAGGTGAATAAAGATCTTTGTACAATGAGAGAAACAACTCAACAACTAACCTTCAATTTTGGGAAGGAGTCTCGACGATGTTTGGGGTCTGTCCTTGATTATTAAGTCACATAAAAGTCTGGCTTGATAATGGATCAAGAATGGACCGGAGGGTCGTCAGTGGATCCCGGCACCAAAAGTGGGTTAGTTATGAATCTCACATTTTAGTAATTTTTTTATTCTACGACTTTTATGTTATGCTGTAATATAGGTAAGATTTGTCAGGAGATAAGACAAGTATTTCCTGACGCGGGTCTTAAGTGTAGTTTTAGCTCTTCTTTCATGTCTATGTATTCATTTCCTTCAGCAAAGTTCATCTTTTTTTTTTTATTTTTCATAATCCACTCATTTTCTTCGTCCTCCATGTCCCACATGTTTTCAATGCTCTGCTTGTAGGTGATTAGTGGACCATGTGTTGTTTCCACTTTGGGGTGAATTTCTCCTCTCTTCCCTCTAGCTCTTCTCTTTCTCTCTTTCTCTCATCTCTTTCTTTTAAAGTCTGACCAGAATCAAATTTCGACGAGTGGTGGAAACAGACCAAAAGAAATGCCGTGGTGGAAGGGGGTTTCTTGGTTAGACATGCACTCCAGGAAAGAGTGACCCTATTCAGCTTGAGGGGTACAACTAGTAGAGCACACACATACACACACACACACACACACACACATACACACACACACACACACACACACACACACACACACACACACACACACACACACACACACACACACACACACACACACACATACACACACACACACACACACACACACACACACACACACACACATACATACACACACACACACACACACACATACACACACACACACACACACAAACACACACACACACACACACACACACACACACACACACACACACACACACACACACTCACACACACACACACACACACACACTCACACACACACACACACACAAGGGGAAACACTCACATGGTAATTATCAAATTCTCTTATTTTTGTTTGTAAGGTTCTCGTTTTCTGAGTTTTCAACAATGTGTCTACACGCACTCTCTGTCTCTCTCTCTGTCTCTCTCTCTGTCTCTCTCTCTGTCTCTCTCTCTGTCTCTCTCTCTGTCTCTCTCTCTGTCTCTCTCTCTGTCTCTCTCTCTGTCTCTCTCTCTGTCTCTCTCTGTCTCTCTGTCTCTTTCACGCCCTCTCTCACGCACTCTCACACCCTCTCTCATGCCTTCTCTCACGCACTCTCACACACTCTCTCACGCCCTCTCACGCACTCCCTCTCACGCACTCTCACACACTCTCTCACGCCCTCTCTCATGCCTTCTCACACACTCTCTCACGCACTCTTTCACGCGCCCTCTCTCACTCTCACTCACTCTCTCACACACTCTCTCACTCCCTCTCTCACGCTCTCTCACGCACTCTCTCACGCACTTTCTCACGCACTTCCCTCCCTCCCTCCCTTCCTCCATCCATCCCTCCCACACGTACCATTCTCCCTCCCTCATACCCTCAGTTCCTCCCTCATGAGTCTTCCTCACTCACTTCTACATGCACTTCCCTCTTCCACTCCCACACACACATACACACACACTCTTCCCTTCCCCAAATACACGCACTTTCCTACCCCCACACGCACTCTCCTACCCACACACGCATTCTCCCCTCACAGGCACTCTCCCCTCACAGGCACTCTCCCCTCACAGGCAGTCTCCCCTCACAGGCACTCTCCCCTCACAGGCACTCTCCCCTCACAGGCACTCTCCCATCACAGGCACTCTCCCCTCACAGGCACTCTCCCCTCACAGGCACTCTCCCCTCACAGGCACTCTCCCCTCACAGGCACTCTCCCCTCCCACGCACTCTCCCCTCACAGGCACTCTCCCCTCACAGGCACTCTCCCCTCACAGGCACTCTCCCCTCCCACGCACTCTCCCCTCACAGGCACTCCCCTCACAGGCACTCTCCTCTCACAGGCACTCTCCCCTCACAGGCACTCTTTCCTCACAGGCACTCTCCCCTCACAGGCACTCTCCCCTCACAGGCAATCTCCCCTCACAGGCACTCTCCCTTCACAGGCACTCTCCCCTCACAGGCACTCTCCCTTCACAGGCACTCTCCCATAACAGGCACTCTCCCCTCACAGGCACTTTCCCCTCACAGGCACTCTCCCCTCCCACACACTCTCCCCTCACAGGCACTCTCCCCTCACAGGCACTCTCCCCTCACAGGCACTCTCCCCTCAAAGGCACTCTCCCCTCACAGGCACTCTCCCCTCCCACGCACTCTCCCCTCCCAGGCACTCTCCCCTCACAGGCACTCTCCCCTCACAGGCACTCTCCCCTCCCAGGCACTCTCCCCTCACAGGCACTCTCCCCTACCAGGCACTCTCCCCTCACAGGCACTATCCACTCACAGGCACTCTCCCCTAATAGGCACTCTCCCCTCACAGGCACTCTCCCCTAATAGGCACTCTCCCCTCACAGGCACTCTCCCCTCACAGGCACTCTCCCCTCCCAGGCACTCTCCCCTCACAGGCACTCTCCCCTCACAGGCACTCTCCCCTCAAAGGCACTCTCCCCTCACAGGCACTCTCCCCTCCCACGCACTCTTCCCTCACAGGCACTCTCCCCTCACAGGCACTCTCCCCTCAAAGGCACTCTCCCCTCACAGGCACTCTCCCCTCCCAGGCACTCTCCCCTCACAGGCACTCTCCCCTCCCAGGCACTCTCCCCTCCCAGGCACTCTCCCCTCACAGGCACTCTCCCCTCACAGGCACTCTCCCCTCAAAGGCACTCTCCCTCACAGGCACTCTCCCCTCCCAGGCACTCTCCCCTCACAGGCACTCTCCCCTCACAGGCACTCTCCCCTCAAAGGCACTCTCCCCTCACAGGCACTCTCCCCTCCCACGCACTCTTCCCTCACAGGCACTTTCCCCTTACAGGCACTCTCCCCTCACAGACACTCTCCCCTCACAGGCACTCTCCCCTCACAGGCACTCTCCCCTAATAGGCACTCTCCCCTCACAGGCACTCTCCCCTCCCAGGCACTCTCCCCTCACAGGCACTCTCCCCTCACAGGCACTCTCCCCTCACAGGCACTCTCCCCTCACAGGCACTCTCCCCTCCCAGGCACTCTCCCCTCACAGGCACTCTCCCCTCACAGGCACTCTCCCCTCAAAGGCACTCTCCCCTAATAGGCACTCTCCCCTCACAGGCACTCTCCCCTAATAGGCACTCTCCTCACACGCACTCAGTTTTCTGTTGAATTCTCTACATAAACTCCGTTTATCCATCTAACCTTCCTGTTTGTCTCTTGTTGTATCACTAGGCTGTTGCTGTTGAACACTTTACTGTTCTTTGTGTGTTGCTAATGAACACTTTACTGTTCTTTGTGTTCCTGATGAACACTTGACTGTTCTTTGTGTGTTGCTGATGAACACTTTACTGACGTCTTGATCAATCTTGTTCAGTGTACCATCTGTGGCCTGAGCCAGCCACAGATGGAACACTGGGCAGTGTCAGTGTTGCTCCATCCAACACACAACACTGACAAGTAGCAGTGGTCTTATGAGAAACAGAGAGAGAGAGAGAGAGAGAGAGAGAGAGAGAGAGAGAGAGAGAGAGAGAGAGAGAGAGAGAGAGAGAGAGAGAGAGAGAGATTTTGAGGGTAACTGAGAAAGAAAAAGGAGAAGATTCTTTACTTTCATTTCATGTTCGCACACACGCACACACACACACACACACACACACACACACACACACACACACACACACACACACACACACACACACACACACACACACACACACACACACACACACACACACACACACGCAAGACAGAGTGGACAGTGACAGAATGTTTCGGAGATGGGTCACAGCAACAAGGGCTCACAACTAGAAGCTGAAAATTCATATGAGTCACAGGGATATTAGGAAGTATTTCTTGTCACAGAGTTGCCAGAAAGTGGCACAATCTGGAGAGTGATGTAGCGGAGGCAGAATCCATACATGGCTTTAAGAAGAGATACGATAAAGCTCATGGATCAGGGGGAGAGCGCGGACCTAGTAGCGACTAACGAAGAGGCGGAGCCTCTTCGTTAGGTGAGTACACAAGCGTACTTGTCCGAGGTGTCAGTAAGAGACAGTACACCAGCGAGGGTGCCACAGAGATCAACATTATAACCAGTGCTGTTCCTAGTATATCCGGTGGACACACACACACAAAAGATTAAGTCAAAAGTATCCCTGTTTACTGATGTTGTAAACAACTGAGAATCCAAACAGGCGAGGACAAGGAACAGCGACAAATAGACCAGGACGTCTTGAAAGATTATTTACACAAGCTGTTATATGAATCCATCTCCAGCTGTCCCTGTTCATCTATCAGTGAAATAGGTACCTGGGTGTTAGTCACTGATGTGGGTCGCATCCTGGGGACAAAATTGACCTAATTTGCCCGAAATGTTCTGCATAATAATGGGCTTTCTATATAGTAGTATGTCACTGATGTCAGCCAAGTTTGTATAGGTTATACATGTACTTGTGGAAATAAAGATTACTGTTATTATTATTAGTGGAACGGTATGAAAAATAGGGAAAGGGACAATCGGGTTTACCTGGAGAGTTTACCTGGAGAGAGTTCCGGGGGTCAACGCCCCCGCGGCCCGGTCTGTGACCAGGCCTCCTTATGTCAGTGTCCCAGGATGCGACCCACACCAGTCGACTAACACCCAGGTACCCATTTTACTGATGGGGAACATAGACAACAGGTGGAAAGAAACACGTCCAATGTTTCTACTCTGGCTGGGAATCGAACCCAGGCCCTCACCGTGTGAAGCGAGAGCGTTAACCACCAGGCCACCAGAGTAATTTTCATGACTCTCCAGAGTCCTTCAGAATCTTACATACACCATATGTCAGGTCAATGTTGGAGTATGCAGCACCAGTGTGGAACCCTCAGGCAGCGCCAACGGGAAACCCTCATGAAACACTAGCAGAAAAAACTCATGAAGCACCAGAAGCAAACCCTCATGAAGCACCAACAGGGAACCCTCATGAAGCACCAACAGGGAACCCTCATGAAGCACCAACAGGGAACCCTCATGAAGCACCAACAGGGAACCCTCATGAAGCACCAACAGGGAACCCTCATGAAGCACCAACAGGGAACCCTCATGAAGCACCAACAGGTAACCCTCATGAAGCACCAACAGGTAACCCTCATGAAGCACCAACAGGTAACCCTCACCTGATAAATCATGTTAAGAAACTAGAGAAAGTTTAAAGGAATGCAACAAGACTAGTCCCAGAGCCAAGGGGCATGAAAATCATGAGGAGACATGATAACGACATACAAAGATTTGATAGACTGGACAGAGATAGATTTAGAGGTAAGAAACCGATACAAGAGGGAACAGTCTGAGTTTAGAGATAGAGACAAGGCACAAGGATGTCAGGAAGTGTTTATTCAGCTTCGTGATGATCTAAAAATTCTAAGGGAAGTATTGACAGCAGGCTCCATTCATAGTTTTAAGAATAGACATGACAAGGCCCAAAAGGCTCGGAGAGAGCTAATCGTGCAACCGGAAAGAGACGGGGCCAGGAGCTGAGACTCGACCTCTACAAACATAAATATTTCAGTACAACAATATGAGCATGCGGGCGCTCTCACAATTGAGATGAATGCAACATGAGGTGAGGTTGAAGGATATGAACCTGACGATCCTGGCAGAGAGGAGGACCCTTAAGGGGAGATATGATTACAATATAAAAAATCCTGAGTATAAGTGACGGGGCATGTAGGAGCAGAATGACTTAAGACAGAATCAAGAGGACACAGCTGGAAACTGAAGACACAGATCACCCAAAGGGGATGTCAGGAAGTAATTCTTTAGTCTCAAGCTGGTTGAAAGAGTGGAATGACTTGGATGAGGCAGCGGTGGAGGCAGACTCAACACACAGCTTCAAGAGTAGGTATAATAAAGCCAAGATGACAAAAATCTAGGAAATGCAGATCAAAGTAGCCTAGAAGGCGGGGCCAGGAACCAAGCCTCGACCCCAAAGAACATAAATGGGTGAGCACACTCCATCATACGCCCACAGGTATTTGTGCACGCGCACAGGTATATGCGCACGCGCGCAGAACCTAATCTTTCAGACAAATATCGTTATTTCCTGAGAAAATTTAACAGAAAACAATGAGGGAAGATGTTGACGCTATTTTTGGGGCGTCGGTTTGGGAATTTTAAATTAAATTTACGGCTACATTGTGGGGTTACCAGACCTAGTGTTGGAGTGGGAGGTGTTGTATTGACCTTGTGTTGGAGTGGGAGGTGTTGTATTGACCTTGTGTTGGAGTGGGAGGTGTTGTATTGACCTTGTGTTGGAATGGGAGGTGCTGTATTGACCTTGTGTTGGAGTGGGAGGTGTTGTATTGACCTTGTGTTGGAGTGGGAGGTGTTGTATTGACCTTGTGTTGGAGTGGGAGGTGTTGTATTGACCTTGTGTTGGAGTGGGAGGTGTTGTATTGACCTTGTGTTGGAGTGGGAGGTGTTGTATTGACCTTGTGTTGGAGTGGGAGGTGTTGTATTGACCTTGTGTTGGAGTGGGAGGTGTTGTATTGACCTTGTGTTGGAGTGGGAGGTGTTGTATTGACCTTGTGTTGGAATGGGAGGTGCTGTATTGACCTTGTGTTGGAGTGGGAGGTGTTGTATTGACCTTGTGTTGGAGTGGGAGGTGTTGTATTGACCTTGTGTTGGAGTGGGAGGTGTTGTATTGACACAGAAATCACTCCCTACGAAAGTAAAAGACTGGGCAGGCGATGCAAAATGCCCCCAATAAAAAGTAAGGGCGCCATTGGTACACTAAGGGAAAACACCATAAGTGTCCGGGGCCCAAGACTGTTCAACAGCCTCCCATCAAGCATTAGGGGAATTGCCAATAAACCCCTGGCTGCCTTGAAGAAAGAGCTGGACAGATACCTAAAGCCAGTGCCGGATCAGCCGGGCTGTGGCTAGTACGTTGGACTGCGTGCGGCCAGCAGTAACAGTCTAGTTGATTAGGCTCTGATCCATCGGGAGGCCTGGTCATGGACCGGGCCGCGGGGGCGTTGATCCCCGGAATAACCTCCAGGTAACCAGGTAGCCAGGTAACCAGGAGTGTGAGGTGTTGTATTGACCTTGTGTTGGAGTGGAATTTGTTGTATTGACCTTGTGTTGTAGTGGGAGGTGTTGTATAACCTTGTGTTGTAGTGGGAGGTGTTGTATAACCTTGTGTTGTAGTGGGAGATAGTCTGATGACTTTGTGTTTAATGCGATGTGTTGTATTGATCTTGTTTTGGAGTGAGATGTATTGTGTTGACCTTGTGTTGGAGTGGGAGATTTTCTATTGACCTTATGTTGAAGATCAGTCCCTCAACTTTGAAAGAAGATCAGTCCCTCAACACTGAGAGAAGGAGATCAGTCCCTCAACACTGAGAGAAGGAGATCAGTCCCTCAACACTGAGAGAAGGAGATCAGTCCCTCAACACTGAGAGAAGGAGATCAGTCCCTCAACACTGAGAGAAGGAGATCAGTCCCTCAACACTGAGAGAAGGAGATCAGTCCCTCAACACTGAGAGAAGGAGATCAGTCCCTCAACACTGAGAGAAGGAGATCAGTCCCTCAACACTGAGAGAAGGAGATCAGTCCCTCAACCTTGAGGCTCAATTAACCCAGAAACCACCGTACAGAAAACATTTTTTCCGAACTCAAATAATAAGAGACCAAGAGCTAAATTCAAACAAACCCCCTCTAAAAATAAAAAAAAAAGAGTTCTTTCACTCATAAGGCGAAAGAATAAAAAATAAAGTAACAATACTCATGCTAAAAAAAATTCCAAATAACTTCCACTCGAGTCATTTGGGAACTGTTCTCAGTCTACAAGTAGATTTGACGCACGCCAGAGACAAACATGCAAAAAAAAGGGGTAAAGTGGAGCCCATGGTCCCCTATGGTCCCCCATGGTCCCCCATGGTCACCCATGGTCCCCCATGGTCTCCATGGTCCAACAGCAAGAGCATGGGGGAACTAAAACTCAAACAAAAAAACAGGGTGGAATAAAAAGTTCGGAAAACACCGCACATCTGCAAACAGCAGCGGCGAGGTAGGGACGCAAGGAATGAATACAGAGTGATCAGGAGGGACCCAAGAGACACAGCTACAAGGACGCAAGATACGCAGCTACAGGGATGCAAGAGACGCAGCTACAAGGACGCAAGATGCGCAGCTACAGGGACGCAAGAGACGCAGCTACAAGGACGCAAGAGACGCAAAAGACGCAGCTACAAGGACGCAAGATACGCAGCTACAGGGATGCAAGAGACGCAGCTACAAGGACGCAAGATGCGCAAAAGACACAGCTACAAGGACGCAAGATACGCAAAAGACACAGCTACAAGGACGCAAGAGACGCAAAAGACACAGCTACAAGGACGCAAGATACGCAGCTACAGGGATGCAAGAGACGCAGCTACAAGGACGCAAGATGCGCAGCTACAGGGACGCAAGAGACGCAGCTACAAGGACGCAAGATACGCAGCTACAGGGACGCAAGAGACGCAGCTACAAGGACGCAAGAGACGCAAAAGACGCAGCTACAAGGACGCAAGATACGCAACTACAGGGACGCAAGAGACGCAGCTACAAGGACGCAAGATACGCAGCTACAGGGACGCAAGAGACGCAGCTACAAGGACGCAAGAGACGCAAAAGACGCACCTACAAGGACGCAAGATAGGCAACTACAGGGACGCAAGAGACGCAGCTACAAGGACGCAAGATACGCAGCTACAGGGACGCAAGAGACGCAGCTACAAGAACGCAAGATACGCAACTACAGGGACGCAAGAGACGCAGCTACAAGGACGCAAGATACGCAGCTACAGAAACTGCCAAGGAGAAAATTGGACCAAAATCATAACCCGGCCGCAAACGGAAGATGAAAAATTCAAGAAAATTCATGAAATTAGTTTTTTAAGACCCCGGCCGTCTCCCACTGAACAAGAGTCACCCGAAAAAGAAAAAAAATCCTTCTCACCGGCAGGTTTCAATACGATTCGTCACACTGTGACACAGTAGGGCGGAAAACATAAGGTATGTCACGTGCGTAAGACACAACTGGGAAAAATCAATTATTGGGAGCATAAGATGATGGAGCAGACATTACTACCAACCTATCCCCGTGAAACAAGCGCTAGGAGGATATTCTTGAAGACATCAAACGTCCATTAACAACTCACAGCCTCTAAATTCAACACCACATAAAAAAACATATGCAGTTTACCTCAGGCTAAAGAATTAGACACATGTGCAAGAATTAGACACATGTGCAAGAATTAGACACATGTGCAACATCTGGGTATCTTTATTTGTAGATGTATCGCCATCCAGTGGCTTTATCAATACAAGGACATAATGTGAACACTGTTGAACTATGTGTGATGAATGGTTTGAAAAACCGACAAGTTGAAGATTGAGACACTTATGCAGCATATGGGAATCTTTATTCAGGAAACGTTTCGCCACACAGTGGCTTCATCAGTCCAATACAAAGAGGAAGGCGTAAGGAGAGGAGGAGAATGAGGTAATCAGTCCCTCAACCTGGAGTCGATGTGTTCAGTCCATCAATCTTGTAGAATGTACAGCATAGGGCCGTAGACGTGGCTTATATACTGTAGTGAGGTGACGTGAAGCAGTTGGAGGCGGGGTCATAGTGGTACCATCCACTAGTCGAAGTAGGTCTTCGTCCGAAGGTTGAACAAGTGTTGAAGAATTCTTTGTAACAAGATCCCATGATGCTGCAGTGTCTGACAGTTGTGATGAATGGTTTGAAAAACCGACAAGTTGAAGATTGAGACACTTATGCAGCATATGCTGCATAAGTGTCTCAATCTTCAACTGTTGAACTATATACAAAGACGAGGTAATTAGTCCCTCAGCGTTGCAGCTGGTGATGAGCACCGTTGTATATAACCTCAGGCTTATATGTGTACGAACAGCTTGTATAATGATTCGATTTTTTGCGGCCAAAGCAATTAGTATATTGTACAGCCCATATCTATCATGTACAAGAGGCCTAGGAACTAGGCCTCATAGGATTATCAGGTTTACATCTGGATATATAATTACAATTTGTGTTTCCCTAATTGCAAGAAAATTTAGGTTATTTACTTAAAATATCTGGTATCATATATTTTATTAATAAGATGTCATGATATATTACGTAAGTTATTATACTGTCTATCTCTATATTCCTCAATGAGAGGACAACGAAGCACATGGTGTTCGAGATGGTGACCATAAGACTGATTATATACTCTGCACTGCATTTAGTTTGGTCATATATGTGTCTATCAAACTGCCAGAAGCACTTGTAACTAAGCCTTAAGCCTGCCTACTACGTCAGTCAGTCTGTGCATCTGCCAAACTGCCAGAAGCACTTGTAACTAAGCCTTAAGCCTGCCTACTACGTCAGTCAGTCTGTGCATCTGCCAAACTGCCAGAAGCACTTGTAACTAAGCCTTAAGCCTGCCTACTACGTCAGTCAGTCTGTGCATCTGCCAAACTGCCAGAAGCACTTGTAACTAAGCCTTAAGCCTGCTACTACGTCAGTCAGTCTGTGCATCTGCCAAATTGCCAGAAGTACCTGTAACCAAGCCTTAAGCTTGGCTACTGCAACATCAGTCTGTTTGCATTGCAAGTTGCCCAGTAAATGTTCTCGTCTTCGTTCATGTTATCCCAGCGAGTTACAGAGTTACTATGAATTCCTATGACATTCAATA
>NW_027197178.1:35000-40000 GCF_038502225.1 Cherax quadricarinatus | reverse complement strand
TGCTCGCACCTGTTGCCTGTATATACCAGCAACACTGACAAAGCCTGGCATGACAGCTTCTAACAGCTGGTCAAACCTACTGAAGAAACAGCTTACTAGCAGAAGTGTTGCACCAATGTTGCAGAAGTGTTGCCCAAGTATTGCTCAAGTGTTGCAGGAGTATTGCACCAGTGTTGCAGAAGTGTTGCACCAATGTTGCAGAAGTGTTGTACAAGTGTTGCACCAGTGTTGCCCAAGTATTGCTCAAGTGTTGCAGGAGTATTGCACCAGTGTTGCAGAAATGTTGCACCAGTGTTGCAGAAGTGTTGCCCAAGTATTGCTCAAGTGTTGCAGGAGTATTGCACCAGTGTTGCAGAAATGTTGCACCAGTGTTGCAGAAGTGTTGCACCAGTGTCTCATTCTTCAACCTGTCAACCATCAGCATGATTAATTAAACACTTGTGCAACACGTGGGTATCTTCACTGATGAAATATTTCGCCAACCAGAGGCTTCCTCAGTCCAATACCGAGAAGAGTGGCTGAACATCGAAAGGAGAATGAGGCAATCAGTCCCTCACCCTGGAGTCAATGTGATCACTCCATTTTGTTGTACTCTTGCCAAGACTGATGGAGTGATTACATAGACTCAAAACTAAGGGACTGATTACCTCATTCTCCCTCTGATCTTCAACCAATCTTCTCTGTACTGGACTGACGAAGCCACTGGTGGCGAAACGTTTTTTGATGCGCACGTTTCTCTTCGCCTGTAATTTAGCTCAAGCTTCCTGGGTCTCGTGCTTAGTTAAGCTGCTCGGATTTCAGCTTGAAAGCGAGTTATTATGTAAAGTATTGAGCACTGAGTAGTTGTGTACTGAAGATGTTGATGTTTTAGGGCCGATTTGTTGGTATATGTATGTATATGTTTGTATGTGTACGAGTATATATATATATATATATATATATATATATATATATATATATATATATATATATATATATATATATATATATATATATATATATATATATATATATATATATATATATATATATATGTATATATGTGTATGTATATATATGTGTATGCAATAAGATCACAGTAAACAGGTTATTTCAGAATATGCAAAACAACCACTGTGAAAGAATAGTGAAATTTCAAGCGCTTCCGTGACTACTCACATTATCGAGGAACAACAGTCACCCACTATCAGTTTTCTCGTTTCTAACAATCTCTTGTTCGACACACGACACTCCCACAGAAAACCTGTTATTACGAACACAGGTAAGAATGGCCTGTGACCTGGTCGTAATGGGTTTGGAACAAAACAGACTCAGCAGATAGGCTATAATTTGTACTTCCTTCACCAAATGTATACAAATATTTACACTTATGTACACTATGTACAAAGATTGCAATAGACAGTGTACCGCACAGTGACAGAATGGCAAAAGCAAAAGCCAGAGAGAGAGCACCGTGCTCAACCAGCTAGTAGGCAAGTCTGGCAAATGCTGACTGCGAGTGAACCATATCGCCTCAGCACTTGGAGGGCTCGCCTGTGATTGGACAATGAACGAAGGTACTGATATAACGACAGGTACCCTAATAATCGTTAAACCCTTAGAACCCGGTTCGCTGGTTAGGAGGCAGCCTATATGGGAGTGTGTACATACGCCAAATAAATTGTAACATATTCTTTGCAGGCCACACCTGTAAACTACAACGTCTAGCAAGGCCGCGTCGAGGCACCATAACACTAATACCAGTCCAGATACCTTCACACTAACACTAGTCCAGGTACCTTCACACTAACACTAGTCCAGTTACCTTCACACTAACACTAGTCCAGGTACCTTCACACTAACACTAGTCCAGTTACCTTCACACTAACACTAGTCCAGTTACCTTCACACTAATACCAGTCCAGTTACCTTCACACTAACACTAGTCCAGGTACCTTCACACTAACACTAGTCCAGGTACCTTCACACTAACACTAGTCCAGGTACCTTCACACTAACACTAGTCCAGGTACCTTCACACTAACACTAGTCCAGGTACCTTCACACTAACACTAGTCCAGTTACCTTCACACTAACACTAGTCCAGGTACCTTCACACTAAACCAGTCCAGGTACCTTCACACTAACACTAGTCCAGTTACCTTCACACTAAACCAGTCCAGGTACCTTCACACTAACACTAGTCCAGGTACCTTCACACTAACACTAGTCCAGGTACCTTCACACTAACACCAGTCCAGGTACCTTCACACTAACACCAGTCCAGGTACCTTCACACTAACACCAGTCCAGGTACCTTCACACTAACACCAGTCCAGGTACCTTCACACAAACACTAGTTCACCTTCCTTCCCTTTCCAGTACACGACGCAAACACCCATGTCACTGTTACTAGGACACAAACAACACACATGTCACTGTTACTAGAACACAAACAACACACTTGTCACTGTTACTAGGACACAAACAACACTTGTCAATGTTACTAGGACACAAGCAGCACACTTGTCACCGTTACTGGGACACAAAGAACACACGTGTCACTTTTACTAGGACACAAACAACACACTTAATACTGTTGCTTGGACACAAACAACACACCGATACTGTTGCTAGGACAAAATAACACACTTGATACAGTTGCTAGGGCACTACACACATGTCACTGTTGTTAGGACACAAACAACACACTTTATACTGTTGGTAGGACACAAACAACACACTTGTCACTGTTACTAGGACACAAACAACACACTTGATACAGTTGCTAGGACACAAACAACACACTTGATACTGTTGCTAGGACACAAACAACACACTTGACGCAGTTGCTAAGACACAAACAACATACTTGATACTGTTGCTAGGACACAAACAACACACTTGATACTGTTGCTAGGACACAAACAACACACTTGATGCAGTTGCTAAGACACAAACAACATACTTGATACTGTTGCTAGGACACAAACAACACACTTGATACTGTTGCTAGGACACTACACATCCACCCACACACACACACACACACACACACACACACACACACGCACACATACACACACACAAACACACACACACACACACACACACACACACACACACACACACACACACACACACACACACACACACACACACACACAAACACACACACAGGGAGAGAATGGGACTAATTGAGACTAGCAAAGAGGCTGGGCCTTGAGCAATGATTCGACCTCTGTAACATCAAATAGACGAGTACACGCACATACACATGCACACATAAAACAGGCAAAGTGTCTGTCGACAAGTGCCTTTGACAACGGTAACTCATTTCTTCACCACCCTGTTGGTAGTCTCACGTAGTCGTTCTCTGGCATCTCTCTCAGCACTTCGCAAGTGTCTTGTGTCTCGTGCAGCGAGTACAAAGTTGATGTTCCGGCAGAACCATGCACGGTGAGCATCCTTCCATGTTACTTGTTTTTCATAGCCCCTCAAAGGGCTTATACAGGCGCTGTATAATCCTGCTGGTTTAGCGCTCCCCCATGCCTATAATAATAAAAATAATGTGTGTCATAGATGCAATAACAGAGTTGTGTTCATGGCTGTGCTGTCAGCTGTGTTTGTACTGAGCCAATGTGTATTAGTCTATCAACCTGTCTACTTTCGTCTCATTCACTTTATGCTTCCGTCTTATTTATTCTCTCTCTCTCACTCTCTCTTTCTCTCTCTAACATTCAAGGATTCTTACGTGGTTATGTTAAGCGTTCCTACCTATATTTACAAGCTAAGAGCTGTTACCTGCTTCATCTCATTTCAAAGCCCAGGGAATCAAGGTGGAGGTTACCTGGAGGTTATTCCGAGGATCAACGCCCCGAGGCCCGGTCCATGACCAGGCCTCCCGGTGGATCAGGGCCTGATCAACTAGGCTGTTACTGCTGGCCGCACGCAGTCCAACGTACGAGCCACAGCCCGGCTGATCCGGCACTGACTTTAGGTATCTGTCCAGCTCTCTCTTGAAGGCAGCCAGGGCTTTATTGGCAATTCCCATAATGCTTGATGGGAGGCTGTTGAACAGTCTTGGGCCCCGGACACTTATGGTGTTTTCCCTTAGTGTACCAATGGCGCCCCTACTTTTAATTGGGGGTATTTTGCATCGCCTGCCCAGTCTTTTACTTTCGTAGGGAGTGATTTCTGTGTGCAGATTCGAGACCATTCCTTCCAGGATTTTCCAAGTGTAGATTATGATATATCTCTCTCTCCTGCATTCCAACGAGTACAAGTCAAGTGGAGCCAGCTGTGGGCCAGCCATTTTACTTTTCCCTGCTGACTTATTTAATGGGTGTTTTTATGCTATAAGAACATGTTCCAGACTCGAGTCATTCTGGGAATAAATGATCTCAGTTGAAGTGATGTTCTTCAGAAGGGAACAGCCACAGAGTAATTGCTGCTTGCTGCCCGTCTTGTAATGTAGAAGTTGTCGTCTCGCAGTCCACAAAATAGAGCCAAGTATCGAACCATCGAAAATGTACATAACAGTAGGGCCACTAACATCTCTCCAATGTTAATCTCTCTCTCTCTCTCTCTCTCTCTCTCTCTCTCTCTCTCTCTCTCTCTCTCTAACTGTTTCTCCTCCACCTCTCCTAATCTCTCTCTCATTCTCACATTATCCTAAATACAAGACCAACAGTTCCCACCAAACATTCCCACTAAACATTTAATTAGCAACTCGAAATATAAGGACGATGCGACCCAAACTATCAACTTAAATGCATTGGCAATTATCCCGCTAACTGCTGGTCGGGCGCTAATCACCTCTCCTTAACTGGCACCAACGACCCAGTCCCACCACCAGAGGATCTCCGGGCGCATAAAGCAGCCTTAGAGAGAGCAGCAATGTCTGCGCATCAGTCACCCTGACGACCACTGACGCCGTCTTGAATGAGGCAGGCTGAGATAGGCAGTGAATCCTCCATACCTATTGGTGAAGCAATTGATTAGGCCTAGATCAATTGGAA